>NC_056728.1:327869287-327906960 GCF_019279795.1 Protopterus annectens
GTTGAAATCGCCCATTATTAGGGTGTGGGTTGCCCTAATACTTTCAGTGTATCAAGAAATGAGGAGTGTGAATCCTTGGGGCATGGTGCAGGAGTCTGTAGCAAGCTAACAATTTGTATTGCAGTCTTGCCCAGAGTTAGCTGTGCACTTGATAATCTCGGATGCATTATGCTGTGCAAATAGCCTGGAGGTGTGGATATCCTTAATGAATATGGACACGCCTCCGCCTTTAGTGCTCCTTTCTGGGGTTAGGTACGAAAGGTGTGGTATGAATTGAAGCCTGGTAATGCAGTGAGTGCTGTCTGGAGCTTTTTGAACCAGGTCTCTGTCACTGCACAGATGTCAATGTTCTCCATTTTAAGGAGTGCCTCGAAACGTGAGTGTATTTTAAGGGTTAGACTTCTAGCACTGAGTAGCATTATCCTCAGATTTTGCTTGCTTGTACCTGTTACGGTGGTGAATTTGTCATTTAAACCTTGCCTAAAAAAGGCACTATAGGGGTGGTAAGAGCCTTAGCCAGTATCCAGAATCCCAAGGGCTGACAGGTGCAGGCCATCTCTGGCAAAGCATCATGGACTGTCACCATCATGTCGCCCCAGGCAGACAAATACTGGATCCCCTCACAAAAGACAATCTTCTTGCAGAAGCTTAGCCAATTGTTGAAGCCATTCATTTCATCCTTGTACTGTGGTATCATTCTGGGTGATGGCAGGAAGCTACCTAGGGTTAGGGTCATGCCTGCCTGGGATAATAGGAGACGGAGAGCTCCTCCAGGTCTCTTCTTTTCATGTAGTCCAGGGGAGTGGGTAATGCCTCACGGGGTCATTCACACCAACACGGACAATGGCGACGTGTCATATTTGTACTTATTGTGGAGTGACCTGAAGTGCATGCATTATGTGGCGGATCCTGGCACCTGGCAGGCAGCCGGACAGGCCAATGCTTTCTCCTTGTTTAGTCTAGTGAGTGATACATCAGTGTGCCTGACTATAGAGTCGTCACCTATGACTAGAGTGTTGGAGTACCGTTGTTATGCCTTATGGGCTGTGGTTGAGTGGCACACTGAGTTTGTGGGCTATGTGTCATTTGGAGGTTTGTGTTGGGGAGGTTGGAGTTTCATGCTCATGCTTTGATGTCCCCTGATGCTTGGGCAGGTTTTTGAGAGCCTCCTGCCTAATGTAGGTGTGTGTTTTGTGTGTTGTTTCTATGTGTGTGTGTGTTTTGGTGGTGTAGGTTTTGAGGGACTATGTGATGAGTGTGGTGTGGTGCAGAGTGTTTGCCCTCTCCTCTTGGCCTGTCTAGTCCAGTCTTGGGTGAAGAGAGCTTTGCTTCCAGTTTGGCTATATAAGTGCATCTCTCACAGGTTGTAGTGTTGGGTGGTAGGAGGAGAGGGTTGTCTGTACATGAGGTACCCAATTGCTGCGTGCCCCAAGATGCCCAGATTCATCAGGTAAACAGGAGAAATCACTGGGAGCTGACCCTTAGACATGCCTGGATACGTGCTTATTTATTAAGTACTAAAAAACAGCTTCCACTAGACAAGTGAGGAAAGTTGAGTGCTGTAGTAATTTGCAAAAGCTTATGTAGTGCTTACAATGAGTTCTCAACAAGTGCTGAGTTCAAAGAAACAGATTTGAGTGCTGAAACTAGAAAACCGGCTAGATATAAGAAAAAAAAACTAAGCTAGAAGGCTTCATCCAAAGAAGGGCTTTGGCTTGAGGCAGAAGCCTACAGTCTATACCACTCTAACAGGAAAGGCAGGAAACAAGCTTACATTTTTTTTCTTCTGTTTCCCCAGATGCTCTTAACTTGTACACAGTAGGCCAGTGCCTGAAATCAGAATATGATCTCTTGGGCCTGCACTCAGTTGAGTGAGCAAAATGAGATGGGGCCCAGAAGCGAGTATCCAAACACAAATTTACAAGAGGGGAGGGCAGTTTCAAGGCCACTAAGATTAACACCAAAAACAAAACAAGCAAGGGTGGGTGGGACTAACTGAAGAGTACAGAATCAAGGAATTATATTGTATTTCCTATAGCTTGTATTACACTAACTTATCTTTAAAGCCGTAGATGAGGGTAAGGTGGTGCACACAGCCTATCTAGATCTCGGCCAAGGCTTTTGGACACCATCCCACTCTGGAATTATAGATAAACTCACTAAACTAGGTATAAATCCTTATCCGCTACAAGATGGGTTTGCCAACTGGCTCACTGTGACAGAACCCACACTGTGGAAAGTAGCAGACTGTAGAAATCCAACTTCAGACCAGTGACAAGCGGGAGTACCACAGGGTTCAGTCCTAGGTCCTCTCCTGTTTGGTATCTAACTTCTCTGAAGTACAGGCTAACACAGAAGGTCTTTGGCTAACAAAGTTCGCAGATGACTGCAAACTAGGAGCCATAATCAAAACTCCTAACTATATGGACATCCCACAGAAGGGGCCTCACAGAGACAGATGCCTGTATGTACGTCAAGGCCAGCCATGGCCTCGCCAAGTTTTTCTCTCAATGCCAAAAAAGTGCATTGTCATCCTCCCTTTTGGTAAAAAACTTGTACCCATGAATCACCACACATAGGTGGAAGTCTACTTAACACCGAAAGTGTGATAAGAGACCTTGGGACACAGGTGGGCACTAGTTTCTCCTTTGATAATCCTTCTACGTGGCACACCTCATCACAAAATGTTTCTCATCCAGGAAAAAAGAGGTCATTGTTTCCCTCTACTCATCACTCATTAGACCCATTATAGAGTACAACACCCCTTTTGGTATGTAATTCTCACAAGATATCTACAACAACTGGAAAGGCCACAGAAATACCTCACAAAGAGGATTACCGGCCTCAAACAGCTGCCCTATGCAGACAGTCTCAAAAAACTCCAGCTTTACTCTTTCGCATTTCACCTTCTTGGAGGTGATCGCTACCTAACATACAAAGCTATGTCAAATCCAGAGCTGTTGGACATGCTCCACTTAAAGAAATCAGTCTCTCCAAGCTACGCGCTCTAGGGACCTAAACCTTGTCACCACAATAAACAGAACATGCTGGAGGGATAGATTCCTGTCCCAGAGACTTTGCATACTCTGGAACAAACTACCTATCTATGTCAAATAAAGCTCCTCATTAGCACTCCAAGAAAAATCTTGATGATTGGATGGGAGATAGGAAATTCACCCCGGGGATCACTTCTGTGGCTCTGCTTGACAGGGGCACAGGAAAATAATTTTCTTGGGTGGCAAAAGCCCTAGGGCCAATAGCCTAGTTACCTACCTATGAACCTATAAAGTAGCATTCTGTCTGTATCATATGGAGCAACATTTGAGTTGAATCCTGCAGTATTAGTGTTGCAACAGGACAGATGGTTTGTGTGTTTCTCACACAATCACAACACACCACACACACATATACTATATATATATATATATATATATATATATATATATATATATATATATATATATATATATATATATATATATATATATAGATATATATATATATCAAAAATGTATGTATATGTGTTCCCTTCAGAATCTCAAAATCCTAAAGTTTCGAATTCCATATGGTCGAGACTATATGATCGAAGTTTTAGAACTTTGAAATTCTGAACGGAGATCTGCATACAGTGCGGAATGGGAGATTTCCCTTTTCCTCACTGTAGTGCGATCTCGGAGTTGGTATATTTAAGTAAGTAGCGGGGGTGTGGGGGTGCATGGGGGCTTTTCCCCCTTGCAGAAACATTGAGAAAGTTTTTTTTCTTTTCTTTTAGATTTATTTCAAAATGTTGAGATTCTGAAACATCGATCTCAGTCACATGAAATTCAATGTTTTAGAATTTTGAGATTCAGAAGTGAATCCATATATATATATATATATATATATATATGTATATATATATATATATATATATATATATATATATATATATATATGTATATATATATAAATAAACCAAAGGGTGCTAAGGTCACACAGACAAACCATTCAGTAATAATTGCAAGAAAAACCCATATATATATAAACCAAAGGGTACTAAGGTCACACAGACAAACCATTCAGTAATAACTGCAAGAAAAACCCAACCAAGCTAGAGTTTTCACTATGTGATACCTTACACCTCCTCTAAAGGAGACCCCCATGATATATGCAAATAACCCCTTTAAAGAAATCATTAGAGGATGTGTAAGGTATCACACAGTGTTTTGTTCTTGCAGTTATATATATAAAAAAATATATATATATATATATCTATAGATCTGTATATATGTATGTATTTATACACATATACATATATGGATTCACTTTATAATCTCGAAATACTGAAATATCTAAATTTCAGTATTTAGAGACTATAAAGCCAAACTTCCGAAATAGCGAAACCCCATAACCATGAATACGGAAATGTTGAATTTGTAGTTTTGGTAGTGCTCTATGGGACATGGGATGTAGTGTGTGCCTGATTTATGTTTTGTATGTGGATATGGTTGGAGATTAAGGTAAGCAAATATTTTTGTATGGGTTTTGGGTAGGGATTTGAGTGTATGTCAGTGTGTTTGGAAGTTTTAGGTGTGGGTTAGGGTAGGTAGGTAAGAGTATGAGTGTGTAAGTGTTGAAAGTGGTGATGTTTGTGCATTTGTGATGTGTGTGTGCGAGGGGACTGCAGTGTGCAGTGGTGAGTTTGCTGCAACCTCGGTGTTAGTATATATATATATATATATATATATATATATAAGTAACGGGGGTGTGGGGGTTGCAGGGGTGCTTGCCCCCCTGCTTATAAGTAGGGTAGGTTTATTTATTTGTATTGTTGTGTTTGTGTGTGTTTTGTTTGTTTTAATGTGGTGAAGCTGGTGTATGTGTTGTGGTGTATGATGTGTCTTACATTCGATGTTTTGCATTTCGCGGTTTTCAGGTTTCGATGTTTTGGTTTTTTCGCTTTATAGTCTCGAGTTACTGAAATTCGATATTTCAGTATTTTGAGATTATAAAGTGAAAGGATGTTAAGGATGAAGCTGCCAGGTAAGAGGAAAAGATGAAGGCCTAAGTTAAGGTTTATGGATGTGGTGAGAAAAGACATGCAGGTGATTGGTGTGCTAGAGAAAGATGCAGAGGACAGGAAGAAATGGAAACAGATGATCCGCTGTGGCGACCCCTAATGGGAACAGCTGAAAGAAGATGAAGTAAGTGAATCTATATACATATATATATATATATATATATATACACACACACACACACACATATATATATATATATATATATATATATATATATATATATATATATATATATATAGAGAGAGAGAGAGAGAGAGGTACTGTCAGCACAGCTAGCTGGAATTTTGTAAATAATTTTATAACATTTGTGAATATCAAACTGATTCATTCAAGATGCTGGTATTGCAAATGTATTAGAACTGTAGGTCCTGTGTATATCAAACTGATTTGTACAGGCATTTTTTTTGAAAAGGTATTTGTAAAGTGATTGTGTTTAAAATGTATGCACAGTGTGTCTTACTGGAGAGAACAGAAATGTACATGCACTATTGTAACTGTTTAAATGTATATGCTTTAAGAGAAGAAACTGGAAGGTTAACCTCAGTCCAGCAAACTTTAGAAAAATATCTGAAATTAAATTACTTTATAGGTTGGGCCATAAAGATGCTATCTCACATGTTTCAATGCAGTCAGAGACACAAAGTCTGTACTAGGAAGCTTTCTGTATTGTCTTTGAACTAATTGCCAGTCAGGAAGAGTGGAAGTATTTAGTTGTTTTACGACCACCAGAAGCTCAACAAAATTGAGCCAAAGCCCTTGTGTGTACTTTTACAGGTAGGTGCTAAGTCCTGCCAGCTTCCAGCAATGGGGTTTTGCATGGGAACTAGAAATCAGATGACAAGAAGTGATGTCATTCTACAAGTTATCCCAGCAGTAATATTTTAGATATTATTTTGAGAAGTCTGTTAGTAAGACTGAGCATTCTGTATTCTGTCTTGGGCCTGAAAACAGGAAGGGCCACTCACCACATCATCTCCCTTTCTCTGTTAAGTAAGTTATTAGGGAATAGTATAATTCTCTTAAATTCATTCAGGAACATAGTGAAGCTTAGTTTAGATATTGTTTTTCATTATTTGTCTGAGCCTGTCCTGCAGTGTTTTTCCTGTGGTTTTGAACTCTTGTCACACTGAATAGATATTTGGTATTGTCTTTTTCTTTTATTATTTATTTGTTATTAAATATATTTAAAACTTTCATTGTGGCTGATCTTTGTAGATATATTCAAGTTTTGAGAGTACTTGCATATTTATTTGGTGACACTGTGTGGGCCAGTCGTAATAGCTTTGCTCTTTGTCAAACTACCATTTGTATTAATATTAATTTCACTCAGTGTATATTGGGTACCCTTGGAAGAACCTTAAGGTAGCTGGAGAGGGGATCTGGTGGCAGTGGTAACTACCTTATAGTCCGGGTAGAAGGGGGCATAGCTAGTAAACCTGTGCTAACGTTTCCCATGTATGTGTGTGTGTGCAAATCAAATCTCAGAGTGTGTGCCTCATCTACTTAGGCAGGGACATGAAGCACTGGATGGACAGAGAGAGTGTTGGAGGACTTGGCTTGGAACCCTGGCTTAGGACTCAGCTGTATAGCTGTACCAGTGGTGAGTCTTATTGATGATCTGAAGAAAGAAGAACCAGCCCTGGACTGACTGTAGTCTCTGTGTGCTCCTATGGGGAAATTGCACTTGTTGCAGAGAGCTGCATCTGGAAATACTGTGTGTATACCTGTTATCCTTCCAGTGAATGTCCCCCCACAGGTGTCAGTGGTGAGGATTGAGGCTCCTTGATTACTGGCGCAGAGGTTGGGATATCCATGTCATGTATTGGTTGGCAATGGTGGGTCATCATATTTATCAGCTGGCAGTGTTGGGATCACCACATCACATATTGGGATTCAATGGTGTGGATATTGAACTCCTATAACCTGTAAATAGTGGTCAGTAAAGAAGGTATTTGTACTCTCAAGCAGCCACATGGTAGACATTCAGAGTTTCATATCACAATAGTTTTATTTTTTTTTGTTAGGATAGTTGGTCAGGGGGAGAAAGCAAGGATGTCAGCAGAGGATTTTGGCAAGCTGACAAGGAGTCAGTTGGTTGAGATGTGCCAAGCCAAAGGACTGGTGCATGCCAACCTGACTAAAGGGGAAGTGATTGCAGCCTTAGTCACAGCTGCATCACAGACCAGCAACCAGGAAGACAACCAGACTGGTGTTGGGGATCTACAACTCTATAGCTGTGCCAGTGGGGAGCCTTATGCGGGATCTGGAGAAGGAGGGAGAAACCATCCCCGGAATGATTCTAATTTCTGTGTGCTCTTAAGGGAAATTGGACTTGATGCAGAGAGCTGCATCTGAAAATAGTGTGTGTGCACCTGTTATCCTCCAAGTGAATGTCCCCCCACAGGTGCCAGTGGTGAGGGTTGAGGCTCCTTGATTACTGTCCCACAGGTGGGATATCCTTGTCACATACTGGCTGATAGTGGTGAGTCGTCTCAATACACACACACACACACACACACACACACACACACTAACTTTATGTTTGCAAAAAAGTTGGTGTGCATGTGCGGTGTGTGTTCATGTCAGAGTACATGTGTGTATGTGGATTTTTTTCAACTTTGTCAGCTTTGAGTTTTCATGATTTTCAATACTTGAGTATTGCTGCATCTGAATATTCAGGCAATTAGCACAGCAATTATATGCTGCAGCAGATATTATCAGCTGTCTTACATTATTGTCTGTAAGGCTCAACATAAAGTTAACACTATCTTGTAGAAGCAGGCTGCCAAGAAGCACTGAGGCAGAAAGAGGGGCTGTAGTATTGTTTATCTTGCTGCTTTGGGCAGTGGAGGGGGTGGAATGTTTGGACTATTACATGGCTAGACATACAGTCATTACTGATAAGCCTCAAACCTGTACTCAGAGTAGTGAAAATACTTCAGTCAAGTACTCTGATAGTGTAATTTACATGCTGAAAACAAATGCAATGCACTGTGCAGTAACTAACAATGTTAAGTTGTCTATCTCGCCTTCGTTCATGCTGGTGGGGATCGGAGCTGATCCTCTGCTCCGACTCGGCCATCTTTAATAGCTCGAGAGCTGTTTACTGGCTCGAGGCTACCCCTTATCCCATGATGCCTAGCGATAGCTACCCAGATCTCGTTTGCCGCTTCAGCTGCGAGGTGTCATTTTTCTGCTTCAGGCTTGTATAGAATTTTTTGTGTAAATTCTTACTAGAATTTAACTCTTCTAATATCTTATTAGCGATAGTGTTTTTACTGTGCTAGATAATTGTTTAATCTGTACTATCCCTCTTTTTTGTAGAACTCATTTAACTTAGAGAGTTCTCCCCCACCCCTCCCCCTGGTTAGCAGTTTAACTTAGAGGCTTTCCTACTGCTTTTTCTTATAGGTTAGCTGTTTAAATTAGAGGCTTTCCTATTACCTTCTTAAAAAAAAAAAAAAAAAAAAACCTTTATCTATATCCTTCCTAGGTAGTACTTGTGTGCCTTTTCAGTAGGTGTTTTTTTTTTTGTTCTTGTAGAACTGAAAATTGCTCTTTTTATTGTTGGTTAAATTGGTTGGTTTCCTTTCTCCAGTACAGTATATCCAAGGAAACTAAGGTTTCTGGGTTTAAGAAGTGTGACTCATGCTGTCAGAAAATGTCTCTGACAGATGGGCACACTTCTTGCGTCTATTGTTTAGGTGCTGTGCACCTGCAGGACTCTTGTTCTGTTTGCCATGCCTTTAGTCCAACAGTCCTGCAGGAGCGTAAAAATAAGTTGATTCTTAGGGGTCTGTTAAAACCCCAGGATTCACTGGCCAAGAGCTCACCGCCAGTGAAATCCCCTAAATCCACGGAGCCGACTTTTGTACAGGATTTACCTTCTACGTTGGTTCCGGCTGGCACCGACAAGACAATCTCCCCGTCGGCTCCATGAGAGACTTCGGAACCATCGCAGAGCCACAAGAGGCTGAGGTCCACTTCCTTGGAGTCGGTGCATTCAGCTCCTCTGTCTCCTTTACTTCAGAGCGAGTGTAGTCACCGATCTTCTCACTCCTCTCGATCCTCTAGGCTGTCGGATCATGATGTGGAGAGAGTAGTCAGTAGGTTTCTAAAGTCGCAGGCACTAGCTAAATTGTTGTCCAGCCCTCCTCAACAGGTATTGGCTCCATCCACTTCTTTTGATGTTCCTCCTCCGATTCCAATGTGTTTGGAGCCGGTGTTTGTTGGGGTTCGAGTAGTGGAGCCCTTGGTTCCGATAACTCTATCTCCTTCGGTTCTGACGTCAGCTCCGATTCCCTCGGTGGTACCTTCCATCGAGGGATCTGGGCGCCATGGCTCCCTCGTCTGCTCCGAGGGTTCGAGTGGCATCGGACCCTTGTCAGACCCCATTCTCCCTCTTGGAGCTTCGGCGCAGGTGAGCTCGGCTCCAACATCGGCCTTGGAGCCGTCCCCCTCGGTGCAGAGAAAGATTCCTATTTCTTCGGAACCGGAGCTTTCTCTGCATCATGGCAGGGACTCCTTTGATGTCATGCAGAGTGTGCTGTCCTCTGAGTCAGCTCCACTTCCAGCCCAACTGGCTCCGTCCCCTGTAGTGCCTGTGTCAACCTCTGCTCCTTCTCCAGACCCTATGCATAGGGAATCGATGCTCCAGGACACCCCATTGGGTGTTTCCTCCTCTTCTGAGGCCTCTCCTGATCACTAGAGGAGCCCCCTCAGAAGAAAAAGTGTATGAGGAAGCACATTGACTCCCCCAAGTCTGTCAATTCTGATACAGACTTAGATGATTCGGAAGGGTCCCCGAGATCCCGTTTCCTTCTCGTACATCCTAGAAATGCTTAAGCAGAGGGGGAACTGGAATCCCCTAGCCCCCACCGAGGATGAGTCTGTATTTCTGAATGCTTTCGGTTCCCGACCTTCCACCTCCTGGGTTTCTCCGCCTTTCGATCCACTTATGACAGTGGTGGCTCGAAAGGCTTGGTCAGCTCTGGATACAGTGGAACCAACACCGAGGAGACCTGGTAAATTCATTACAGCACCCCAGGATAAGCAATTCCTTTCAAAAGGTGTTCCTGTTGATGCCATGGTGGTAGCAGCAGCCACCAAAAAAGAGTTAACGGAGACCTCTTCGTCTGTCCATCTCCCTAACAAGGAGTCTAGGATGATGGACAGATACGGGAAGCAAATGTTTGCTTCAGCGACCTTCTCTATGAGGTCACTGAACTACCTATGTCATTTTACCTGACTTCAAAAGGATCTCCTTAAAGGGACAATCCCAGGGATTTTTTGTTTTGATTCAGCCTTTGTTTACATTTCAGGTTTGCCCTGCTGAGCATGCTCACTTTTGGCTGAGGGGGTTGGGGGAAGATTGCCTGCAGGAAGCTTCAAAGGTGTTAGCCAAATTCCATCTCAAATTGCAGTTCTACTGACAACAGTCTCAGTGTCACCCATTCATTAGTTTAATCTGTGCATTTATCCATTGGGAAAAGTAGCCTTTCAGGCATTTAATGACCTAACTACTACTGCTGCTACTACTATAGAAAACACAGCAGTAATGTAATACTTTTAAAGGGGCATTATTTTGTTTCTAAAATCAGTTACTTGCTAGAGTACTTTGTTTATCTTTTAGTGCAGTGTAAGTCATATATTTATACAGAGACAGGTTGTTATTAGGAAATGCTAAGACTTTACTGTTTGTTCTTTTGTATTCCCCCTCCCCCACCCACAGGCCATTAGATTTGTTAATCTAGTCACACTCAAATCTGCATTCTTTGCAGCACTGAAGTTACTTCTTTAGTATGCGCTTGTTTTGGTAAAACTTAGTGGAATGATTATCCCAGCCTGGACAGTTGTATTTATTTTCATGCTTGTTGCAACATGCTTTCTTTTTTCGTTTACAGATAATTATTTTTCATATGTTCAGCAATAGTGTTGCTTATTAGTGCATGTACTTATACAATAGTTTCCCCTCAGTTCCAGACAGCATTGCTTTGAGCATTTGGATTCTTGGAAACAAACCCACTGAGTTGCAAATGTCCTAATAGAAAAATAAAATCTCTAACATTTCAATAAGAATATTGTCAGACAACACTGAAACTGAATCTTGTTACTTTTACCAAAAGTATTTTCCCCTTAGCTGACACCTTTCAGGAATCACACAGTAACTGTCTGTATAATAGTGATTCCATCCAACTCAATGTATTTATTTTTTTCCCCTGCGCTGCAATAAAATGTTTGAATCTTTCACTCTTTCCCTGAATATTTGACTGCAAGAGAGTTACAGCAGTCATCATTTGAATGTTGAGGCAAATGCAGTCTCTATATTTCCCTATATTTTCATGTATGTGTGCATAAGTATGCGTGCAATATGTAACCTAAGTTTATATTCATGTGGTTGTAAAACCATAAGCCTTGCTATGTCTTACTGACCGGATTGCAATTCAAGGCATTCCTGAATGTCTGTCAAATTTGTATGTGCTGGAGATATAGCAATGCATGTATTTTATTAAAAAAAATTGTATGCAGTGCACCTGATTGTTTTACTGGTATACTTCACTGTTAATACTGGAATTCTCATAACTTTTCTCAAACTTGCTTCTTTTGTGACTCAGATGGCTGTGTTGATGACACCACTTACCCCTTATCAAGATGGAAATAGATAATTTAAATAACTAAATGCATTTGTCATGCGTCATTGTGTGTTTGTCATATGCATTGCTTTGGTTGTTTAAAATGTATTTGCTGTATATCTTTATGTCATTATAGATCCACTATACACACACACAAATCTGTCTATGAACTTGTGTCTTTTCTTATGTATATAGATGTACCCACACCTATATGTGTGGTGTGTTAGTGGATCTATACATGTACACATTCCTACACTGGCATGCAGGAGGTATTTGTATGCTCCTAACAGCATTCGTGTCACTGATCCTTTATTGCTAGTTTTACAAGTAAGATTTATTTTTCCATTTGTCATATGCCACTTGACAAGAATATTAAAAGTATGACTCAAATTACAGAAACTACAGACCAATAAGCTTAACTAGCCTTACCTGTAAGGCCATGGAACAAATAATCCTGGACCCTATAAATAAGGACATAGGTGATCTCCAAACCCTTGATCCGACAATTTTGGTTTTGTCAAAGACAGGTCATAGCTGTTAAACCTGGTAGACTTCTTCAAAAACATCACCAGAGCCATAAAAAAGGCAAATGTGTGCATACAGCCTACCTTAAATAAACAAAGGCCTTCGACACAGTCCCACATTCGGGCATCATTGATAAACTCTCCCAGTTGAATATCAACCCTTATGTTGTCAGGTGGGTTGCTAACTGGCTCTCCTTCAGATCATACTCAAAGTTGGGGACTTTACCTTGACCAGCAGACCTGCCAGCAGTGTAGTTCCACAGGGTTCAGCACTGGGCCCCTATTGTTTGGAATATACTTCTCAGAAGGTCATACCAAAATAGACCGGCTGTGGCTGACAGTTTGCTGATGGCTGCAAATTAGGTGCAGTCATTTAATCCCCAAACAATGTCAATATACTTCAAGAGATTTACACAAATGAATGATTGTTGCCAAAGCTGTGGACTCAAACTCAATGCTAAAAAATGCATTATCATTCCATTTTGTAAAAATCATATCCCTGCAGACTATCATATAAATAATAATACCCTACCCTACATTAACAACTCAGTAGTGAGAGAATTGGGAAAACAAGTTGACTGTAGCCTAAACTTTGACCACAGTGTGTCTACTGTGGTAAGGAAGGCATTCTATGTTGCTCACCTCATTAGCAAAGGTATTGCCTCAAGAGTGAAACAGGTCATAACTCCCCTGTACTCACCCCTCATCAGGCCAATACTCTAGTACAATGCTCTCTTTGTATGTACCTTACCTGGCACCTGCAGCCACTTGAGAGACCTCAGAGGTGTCTAAGAAAATTACATGGTCTCCACTACTTCATACATTGATAGACTGAAGTCACTGTCACTGTACTCAGTAGTATACAGACTACTTAGAGGAGATCTGTGTCTGGCCTACACAGCAATCTTATACCCACACCTAATAGAAATGCTGCACATCCACAAGACAAATGGGATAAGGGTCACTTGTCCCAGGAACCTTAACCTGGCCTGCGACATAAATAGGACCTGCTGGAGAGACAGATATGTCTCTCAGAGGTTGCCACACCTCAGGAATAAGATACCAATTCACATCAAACAGAGCCCATCTATGCCACTGTTTAACTGTAGCCTGGATGGGATACCATAAATTCCTTGCCGGGGATTTCACCTAAGACCCTCCTAGATATGGACAGCCATTGCTAACTAAGATTTTGAGTTTAGGCTAGATCCTTTATATTGGGTTTCTCTAGTATTATATTGGGTACACATGGCTAGGGTTATATAAACCTTTGGGTCAGTAGCCTAGTAACCACCTATGAACCTGTCAAGTAACAAGGGTATTCTTGCTTTCAGTCATCTAAATTTTTTTTAGAGATGATAATCTTACTTGAGTTAGCACACACTCAAACTCCACTGCATTTTTTTTTCAGGATAACTGTTGCCATGTCCCTGAGAATTTGGTGGGGGGAGGTACTTAAGAGGAAGCAAGCTCAGCTGCAAGTGGCCAAGAGTAATTATATGTAAACATTAATTTGCCATTACATAGTTGTAGTTCTTCCTGGATATACAAACAGAAGGCAAGCAAGGTACTCCCAACTCAAAATCAGACAACGTAAGTATAGTTCAGGCAGGGAGCAATCAACAAAAAGTGTGCAGTGAAGAATAACTACACATTTTACACTATGTTACTTTCCCAGTGGGCTCAAATCAACAGAGTGGCATTGGAAACTGCACCGGTACCCACATGGGTACAAATTCATTCACAATATCAATGCACGTATGACAATAACAGATAAGAAATTATTAGGTGTCTTACAAACTGGCACTGCAGCAGGTTAGAGACACTAGAAAGGTGCAAGATTGTCTAGTTGTATGGCTCATAACAGTAAAACAATATAGGGCACACACCCTGCTACTGTTAGACGCTGATTAAAACAAGTTGAATGCAGCATTACACCTGGCAAGCTATCAGCTGGCTGCACAAGGCCATGGGGAGGCAGTGCGAGATTTATGAGACAAACTCAAAAATATATGCCATTAGTAATACAACAGATTGTTTTTCATAGCCTGTAGCATCCCTATGTGGACTGTGGAGCACTTAGCTGGTCAAATTAAGAATATTCTAAGGATAAATATGAATAAACTATGACTGATGAAGAGGTGAAGAACCAGTGGCTGACTCCAGACTCAGGGGCCACAGAATGCAATGTAGTACAATGGCTACAACATTACCAAACACTGTGCTTACAACATAGAAATCCACTCACACAGTTTCATCATAGACTGGCAATTAAGAAGGAGCAGTTCTCTGCCATGAGAAGGGTACCCTGTTTTCCCAGCTTCAGGTGAGGCTGTACTGAAGAAAGCAGTGGAGTGATGAAGCTTGGACCCCAAACATATACCCTTGTTCAGTTAGATTCCACACTCATTTAGCATAGCAGCAGCTTCTCATGTAAAGTGGGCAATGACTTTGTGGGAGAACATCAAGAAATCAGAAAGATGGAATTACAATGCTTATGAAAGATAACTGAAAAATAACCTCTTCTATGTGTAATAGGAAATTCACACCAGGGATCACTTCTGTGGTTCTGCTTGACAGGGGCACAGGAAAATAATTTTCTTGGGTGGCGAAAGCCAGGGTACCTTTTTGGCTAGGCTTGTATAGGCGCTAGGGCCAATAGCCTAGTACCTACCTATGAACCACACCTAACATTGTTGTCTTTTATTTGCAGAACCTGGGTGTTACCTGTAAGACACATATTGCACCTTACAATAATACCTTTTGTTGACTGGAGCTACCTGCATGTATGTTTGATCGCCTGGTCCCTTGCTAGTGCTCTTCCATGTGAATGGAAACACCTGTCTTTATATATATATATATATATATATATATATATATATATATATATATATATATATATATATATATATATATATATATATATGTGTGTGTGTGTGTGTGTATTACCTCCTGCAACATGCTGACATTACCTGTGACCTATTGTAGTACAAAAGGTGTAACATGGAAAATGTGTGTTAAAGGCAAAATTATCCTATTTACACTGATGCCACACAGTTTTCAGAGTTGTACACCCTTCCACAATCAATACTGTTGCCTGCTATTCATGGTGATTTTTAAATCATGGGTTCAAATGTCATTTTTGATATGTGCAGTTCTTGCTCTGTATGCCATTCTTCAGCAGACAGACTGCTGTCCATCCATATGGTACATGGCATATTCTACCCTGCTTGACCTCTTACAGCTATGCAACATGCACAGCACCATGAATATCCACAGCAAAGACTGTAATCTGTTATAGACACAGAAATGGCACAAGGCTGGCACAACAGATTTCTATCCCAAGGAATCCTTTACTTTCTTGGATAAAGGGAGGCTTCTTTGTTCACCAGTGGCAGTGGGGAGCTTAGAGCAGCCTATCTATCCCTGGAGGAGTGTTCCCAGCACAAGAATCTGGTAGTCTATTGGTGGTTTTGGGCCAATTTCTAGCTCTTTCAAGTCCCCCCGTATAAAACCCGCTTTAGCACGGTTTTGCGATTTTGCGCATAGCTCAGCATCGGGCAGCGCCGCTTAGTTGGGTCTAAACCATTCTCGGCTCCACAAAGTCTGCTCTTCACTTTTCCCTTAGAACTGATCTAGTTCTCATAATAAACACCCTATTCCTACTCTAAAGCCTGGCATTTGCTCACTAAAGCAATTATATAAGTCAGCACTAAAAAATTAAAAGCACTACACCCTCACAAACTCCCTTTGAGTACCTTGTTCCCCATTGGCCCTTTTTTCAATTATAAAGGAATTCCCAATACTATTCTAGCATGTCCAAAGGTCAGTTGTCAATCTCCTCTCCGGTCCAGCTGGTGAGTCTGGGAATCTTGAGGCAATGTTACAACTGCCTCATGTACACAAACAACCCTCTCCTCCTCCCAACAAATTCCAACACATGTGAGAGATGCAACCATATAGCCAAACTGGAGGCTAAGCTCTCTCAACTCAGTACAGGCGTAACCAGTCAGGAGGAGAAGGAAACCACACTCACTACAATTCCAGTCTCACATAGATCTACCACGACAGCAAACCAAACACATAAACACACAAAAACATACTCGGAGGCTCTAAATAAAAATCTGCCTATGCAGCAGAGACCTCTAAAGCAGGCACCCAAGCAACCGCTACCCCAAAACAAAACACATGCAACACATAGCTCACAAAGCCAGTGTGCTGAACAGTCACAGCCCTTAAGGCTAAACAACACACCTGATACACTTGTAATAGGTGACTCTATCGTCAGGCACACTGATGTCCCGCTCACCAGGCTGAACAAGGACAAGGTCAGGGTGAGCTGCCTGTCGGGCGCTAGGATCCACCACATAACACAAGCACTCAGGTCACTCCAAGGCAAGTACAAATATGACTCAGTCATTGTCCATGCTGGTGTGAATGACCTGAGACGTACCTCCCTGGACTACTTGAAAAGAGACATGGAGGAGCTCTCTGAGCATGTAGCCCAGGCCGGTATGACCCTGACCTTGAGTAGCATCTTACTCTCACCAGGAATGATGCCACAATATGAAGGCAAGATGATCAATTTCAACAATTGGCTTAAGTATTGGTGTCATTTAAAGGGGATCCAATGCCTGTCAGCCTGGGATGACATGCTCGACAAGCCACGATGCTTCGCTAGGGACGGCTTGCACCTGTCACCCCTGGGCTTTCGGATATTGGCAAAGGCTCTTGCCACCCCCATAGTGCCTTTTTTAGGCAAGGCTCAAAAGACAAACCCACCTCCATAGGTATCACAAGGGATAAGAAACTAAGAGTAATGCTACTCAACGCCAGAAGTCTAAACCTAAAGATGCAAGCACTCGAAACTCTCCTTAGCATGGAAAACATTGATATCTGTGCAGTAACAGAAACCTGGTGCAAGGCTCCCGAGAGCACCCCAGCACTACCAGGTTATACCTCATACCATGCTTCTCGGCCCCAAAACTTGGACCAAATCACAAAAGGAGGGGGAGTATCAATATTCGTCAAAGATACCCACACTGCCAGGTTGGTGGCACAGCACGAAGCATCAGAGACTATCCATGTGCAACTAACAGTGGGTAAAACTGCCTTCCAGTTTATAGCCTGCTACAGACCACCCTCCCAACCCCAGGAACCCCACTCGGCCTTCCTGAGAACACTGGAAAATATGAAGGTCTCTCCAAACACCATTATATTGGGTGACTGCAACTACCCAAACATAGACTGGGAGCATTACTCTAGCTCCAACACCCTAGCCCAAAGGTTCCAACAATTTATAAACTCAAATGCTATGGAACAACTTGTTAACACTCCCACAAGAGGGGAAAACATACTGGACCTGATCATCACCAACATGGGGACTCTATGCTCCAGACCAGAAGTGTATCCCTCACTGGTAAGATCAGACCATAAACTAATCTCACTGGATACTCACATCCCGACCCCACCCCCTGCCCAGAAAACCACAGTGAAAAACTTCTCTAAAGCAAATTTCAAACTCCTCAAAACCGAGGTGGAATCCTTCAAAGCCCCCGGGCCTGTGGAAAATACGGCCCAAACCGCAGAATCCTTTATGAACGCATTCTATGAACACCTTCAGGAATGCATGGATCATGCAATCCCAAATAAAACCAAGATCCAATCCTCCAAAGGCAGACGTCCTGTCTGGTGGACCCCAGCCATAAACAAACTATACAATAGAAGGAGGAAGCTACTATATGATAGAGCAAAATCCCAAAAAGGGAAGGCATCTCTGATCAGTATTAGCAAAAAACTACGGGCACTCATAAAATTGTCTAAGGCCAGCTTAGAGAGAAAAATTGCACAGGACACTAAGGATAATCACAAGGCTTTCTTTAGTTATGTTAGGAACCTGGGTGTGAATTCCCAGATATGCTCAGAATTAGTCCAAAATGACAAAATATACACCGAACCCACAGACATTGCCAACATCCAAGCTGACAGGTTCAGTGAAAACTTCTCCCCCCCTCCCCAGCAAAAGGGCAAATATCTATCCCAGCAGAGTGCTGCCCCCCTGACATCTCAGATGCTCAGGTAAGAGCCGCCCTCTCCAAAGCAAAAAACACAACATCAATGGGACCAGACGGTGTCCCGGGCTGCGTCCTACATGAACTCCAAGAAGAGCTAAACCCAAACATAAAACTACTGTTTAGTCTCAGCCTTACTACAGGATATGTACCCAAAGAGTGGCGTACAGCAACAGTGGTCCCTCTCCACAAAGGTGGTGCCTCAACAGATCCTGGAAACTATCATCCCATAAGCCTGACTAGCTTGGTCTGCAAAGCTATGGAAAGGATCATAATGGACCTCATAAATAAAGATATTGGGGACCTACAGACACTGGATCCTACCCAGTTCGGCTTTGTTAAGGGCAGATTCTGCCTCTTAAACCTGGTCAATTTCTTTGAAACAGTCACCAAGGCCATTGACAAGGGGAAGGTGGTCCACACAGCCTACCTGGACCTCACAAAAGCCTTCGATACAATACCCCACTCGGGCATTATAGATAAGCTCACCAGCTTAAATATAACCCCCTATGTCACTAGATGGGTTGCAAACTGGCTCAAAGACAGAACCCACATGGTTAGAATTGCTGGAGCCATGTCAGACTCCAAATCAGTTACAAGTGGTGTTCCACAAGGCTCAGTCCTGGGACCTCTCTTGTTCGGTATATATTTCTCGGAGGTACAGGCCAACACGGAAGGACTGTGGCTGACCAAGTTCGCAGATGACTGCAAACTGGGCGCCATAATCGACTCTCCAGCCGACACAAGCATCATCCAAAAGGGCCTCATAGAAACAGACAACTGGTGCCAGAGCCATGTCCTCAAGCTAAACACCAAAAATTGTATAGTCATCCCCTTTGGCAAAAACAAAGTGCCCACAAATTACCACATAGGTGGTAATCCATTAAGTTCAGAAGAAGTAATTAGGGACCTGGGGACCCAAGTTGATAGCAATCTCGCATTTGACAACCACGTGGTCAAAGTGGTTAGATAAACATTTTATATAGCCCACCTTATCATGAAGGGATTCACATCTAGATCAGGGGAGGTCATCGTGCCTCTTTACTCATCCCTCATCAGGCCCATAATTGAGTACAATGCCCCTTTTGGGATGTACCTTACCAGACACCTGCAGCAACTGGAAATACCCCAAAAGTACCTCACCAAGAGGATCAAAGGGCTCAAACAGATGCCATATGCTGCCGGTTCCAGCTCTACTCAGTGGCATACCGCCTACTCAGAGGTGATCTGTGCCCGACGTATAAAGCCATCTCCAACCTGGAATTAATGGACATGTTGCACCTCAGAAAATCCAAATCCCATCAAGCTACTCACTCGAGAGACTTGAACCTCAGACCTTAAATAAATAGGACATGCTGAAGGGACAGATTCATAACCCAGAGGCTCCCTTCACTCTGGAATAAAATCCCAGTCCAGGTTAGGCAGAGTCCCTCATTGACTCTCTTCAAGAGGAATCTTGATGAGTGGATGGGAGGATCATAGGTTTACCCCAGGTATCACTTCTGTGTCACTGTTAGACGGAGGCACAGTATACTAACCTCGAAAAAGGGCATAGCAAAATTAATTTAAAATGGGTGGCGAAAGCCAAACACACTCTGGCTAGGCTTATAAATGCCCTAGGGCAGATAGCCTAGTATGAACCTATGAACCTATAATGGTATTAGAAATGCAACAGTTTTGGAGAAATTAAACCATACATCTGACGCATCTACTTAAATGGCATGTTTGTAAAACAATATGCAACATGTCCAAGTTTAATCCAGAGTTATGCAATACTACCCTATTGTCTTTTAACTGGAATACCCAAAAATCATACCCTTACAGGATGCTTTAAATGAATTCAATGCAACTTCTAAATAGCCTTACAACCCCTGGAAGGAAGACACTAAAAGAAAAGAATGCAATTTTGCTATGCCCAAAGAGTAGAATGCTAATGCAGGATAAATAAAAAGTGTGGAAAGAGTGGTAGAAATACAAAACATCACAATATCTCAAACTTCAGAGTGATCCACATCTGTAATAAAAAGAAAATAAATGAAGGCAAAAAACCAATACCAAACAACACTCTGAACTATAGTTAACCCAACCCTATAAAGATTCCAGTAATCTATTAAAGACATCTGGCATCCTCGTCAAAAAATCAACCCTAATCCTTCTCCCAAAAACTTGTCACTCAAACCTGCAATAGAATTCATCTTTTATTTCATAGATAGTATAGTGTTCCTAACCAAGAATTCACACATCTAATCCCAGCCCTGCCCAACAACCATATTTCACTACATCCACTTTCACCTTCAAACCAGGTCCCTCATTCCATGTAAAACAACTCAAACTCAAACCATATTCAGCTTCAGCTGATGACCTTTCCAAGTTGGTACCTTAAAATAGCAGCCAATAGCATTTCCTATCTCGTCTCAATCCTTATAAATATGTCAGTCTAGGAACCTCATGTCCCCTTTCTTTGGAAACAATCACACATTATATACACAAAGTAGAAAATTCAACAGACATCACTAACCTTAGACCTAAAGTGATCTTAGGTTCATGGGAGAATACTAGGCCAATTGCCCCAAATTCAGAATCAAACTGTGTATTCCACACCTCCCATAAAACGAACACTCACCTCTAACCCTTATAGATACCGTTAATAAAGAAAGAGCTAATGACAAACTAGTCTCCCCCTTAATTCTATACTTGTCTAAAGCCTTCAACACATTTTGTCACACCAAAATTCTACTTCAACTGTCTATATTAGGTCTACCACAGAGCACCCTTCTATGATTCAAAAGTTACTTTTCCAACAGGTATCCGTCAGTACAATGGCACTCTGCCCTCTCTCCATACCTCTCAGTCATCACTAGTGTACCATGAGGCTCTATCCTTGGTCTCCTCCTCAATACACCAGCACCCTCCACTAATCTACATAAAGGGCTTCCCTAATGCAATACACTGATGACTTCACACTCATACATGTATCAGATAACTTGGCACATCTCCAAAAAATTACTCAGGAAGCTGTAACAGACACTGAAACATGGTTTTGTAACTCACAACTCATGCTCACCCCCCACCCACAAAATACTACCATTTCCCTCTGGGCTGTCTCATGAAAAACAACATTCAAAATCCTCTCACTTAATATAACACCATCAGAAGTCACTTCTAATAGCAAATAATAAGGCAGGATATGGGATGATTGTAAGTAATACTGAATAACAATAATAAATAATAATAATAATAATAATAATAATAATAATAATAATTCTGAAAGTGGATGATGACCTCTAAGTTTGCAGATGAGTGCAATCTTGGAGAAGTCACGGACTCCTCAAATTATATGGCCATCCTGCAGGGAGGCTTGTCTTGAATACTGGTGTCAAGATCATGGTCTAAAAGTAAATACCAAAACTGCATTATTGTATAGTTTGGGAAGTCATCTAAACTTGGGAACTACTACACTGACAATTCGCCCCTAAGACTTGACCCAGTTGTTCAGGGTTTGGGAACTTATGTGGACAGTGACTTAACATTTGACCAACATGTGTCTGTTGTTGTAAGAAAGTCCTTCTATATTGCACAGATTGTAAACAATGGGATTGTGTCTAGATCTATAGATGTCATTGATCCCCTTTACTCAGCCTTCATTGGGCCAGTTATTGCACATAATGCCCTCTTTGGTATGTATCTGTTCAGACACATGCAACAACTGGAGCTCCCACAAAGATACCTTACTGAAAGGATGCAAGGCCTAAACAACATATCCTTCATGGACTGACTGCAACCCCTGTCACTATACTCAGCTGGCATACAAGGCGTCCTCTGACCTATTACTCATGGTTTTACGACACATCAGTAAGTCCAACGGCATCAGAAATACTTTGCCTAGGTATCTAAACCTCTCCTGCAACATTAACAGGTTGGAGGGACAGGTATATCTCGCAGGTGATACTGCTGCTGTGGAACATACTCCTCATCCACATGAAACGCAGCTCATCCTTGTCCATTTTCAAGTGCAACTTAGATAAATGGATGGGAAACAGAAAATTTACCTCAGATCTGCCCTATTGCACTACCAATGGGCAGATGCAGCTCCTAAATGCTTTACATATGCATAGGCCCACTCAAATTATCTATGGGATGATCCCAGTTTTTCACATTAGGGTAATATGTAATTATCATCCATGGGTAAGGTCAATCTATAACCAAGTGGGAAAGAATAGTTCAAACACAAAAAGGGAAATTAGCTAGATAAAATGGCCTGCAAGAGCAGCTAGCCTAGTACTTACCTTACCTATGAACCTATAATCTTACATTTGAAATGCACATACAAAACTGTATAAAAAAATCAACAAAAACTTGCACTGCTTTACTGATTCAAAAACGTTCTCACCAACACAACTAAAGCTGTATGTTCCACTACTTAGCACCTCCCCTCACTAGTTTATGGAACACCCATTCTTATTAACTTCCAGGCAGCATAAAAAGCAAAATTTGAGCAATGCTATAACAAAGTGGCTACATTTGCAGCAAATGACCCTTTCAGAACCCACCAACTGACATATACACAGCTGCTTCCCACCTACAACATTAGCCAGCAATAATCTGCTTGTCTAGCACTAAATACGGTTCAGTACAACTATGTTCATACTCCATCATTACCATTCAGTGAGGAAAACCCTTTCTGTCCACAACCCTATCAAATTTGCAGGGCTTGATCTACATTTATACCATGTTGCCAAGGCCTGGGACTCCTTACCTATATCCATCAGATCAATACCCTCCCTTCAGTACTTCAAAACCATTCAGAAATAGTTCTTAGCCAAAATCTGTCTTGGTTTTTGTTCAACCTCAGGATAATGGTATTCCTAAATATGAAAAAGTTCCTCATCATACATTACACCTACTTACTTGCCCTTTCCACTCACGTCCTAACTTTATCTAGATAAAAACAGACACCTATCCAGTTAGACTTTCCTGTTAGTCAGACTTCAGTAAACAAATTACATGTATGACCTTGTCCTTACAAATGCTGGTAATCTCCAAGTGTAGTACCTCGCAGGATGTGCAGTAGCAAGTCCCGCCACCGAACACACCTCCTGGCCAAGTGTGCATGAATATTTATTTGGCTCCTGTCTTACAATCAAACATGTACAAACAATATTTTGGATTGTAGCATTAATATGAAGCATTTTGCAGAAACAAATGCGCACACACAAAACTTGTTTGCCACACCTACTATGCACAGCTTGTCATAACTTATCATCTCCTGATGCATTTTATTTTGATGATGCTTAGGTACGGTAGTTGAGTCAAACAATGATGCTTGAAAAAGAGTTAAAATTCATACTAAAACAATGAATATCCAGCACAACTGGTACAACGGGGGCTGAAAAAAGTTACCAGTGAACTGTCAGTATACTGGGTTAACCAAGTAACCAAGTAACTAAAACTGTAAAGAGTTAGGCAGAAATGAATCTATGAGCCATTCCCAAATACAAATCAAAATCATATTTATTCAGTTTTATAGTCAATGACTCGTGTGTGGTGGCCACGGTGGTGCAGCGGTTAGTGTTCCCACCTCACAGCAAGAGGTTCTCTGGTTCGATTCTTGGCTGGGGTGCCTTCTGTGTGTAGTCTGCATGTCCTCCCTGTGGTCGCGTGGGTTTCCTCCGGGTGCTCTGGTTTCCTCCCACATCCCTAAGACATGCAGTAGGTGGATTGGACACTCTAAATTGGCCCTAGGTGTGAGTGTGTGTGTGCCTTCTGTGGAAGGTTGGGCGCCGGGCTGGCAACTCGACACTGTAAAATTCCACTGCCAATCATGAGCAGACAGGTGATCCACTGTGGTGGCCCCTAACTGGGAAAAGCTGAAAGAAGAAGATAGTCAATGACTCGTGTGGTGCACTAATACAGAATACTGCAGTTGCAGGTATGTATTATGGGGTGTGATTTTGGACAAAGCAAAAAATATTGGTGCGGGAATGGCTATTGGGTATATGCCTGTTTTACTGTTTTATAGATTTACTGATCTTAAATAATTAATAAAGTTACCGATGCTTTACTGTACTGAACTAGAGTAACTCATCATTTGACCAATGCTCCACGGTAGTTCACCCTGCCAATCATGTACGATCACCCTGCCAATCATGTACGTTACGCCCACTCCACGCCCAAAGCTGAGCAGAACAGAGTGCGAGGTACTTCACTTGGAGATTACCCAAATGCTTCCCCTGCCTTCACCCCACTAATATAATACAATACAATCTGATATACAACTTATGATTGCAACAACTACCCTGCCAAAAACCAAAATAGAAATTAAACCCAGATAAGGAAATCTGTGGAAATAACTGTCCACCCATACCACAAGAAAATCATCAGACTGAAAAAATAAGAAAGCAACATTACTGGTCAATAACTACTTCATAATGCTCAACTATCCCTGATTTTGCCTCATATTATTTACCCTTCTCATTATAAAATGTCTTCTGGTAAATCATGAAGACTACAGTTGGTCTATAATGTCAGACATTAGAGTCAGTCTTTAGGAAATCCATGTTGTTGAAAATCCATTTTCCTCCTACTAATGTGAATTAGAGTAATATTTAAAAGTTATACATGATTTTGGACTTGTAAAGACTCTGGTGGTCATTAGTCTAGTATAAACATATGAATCTACTAGTTATGTACAAATCATGGCACAACAATGCACTGAATGCATCAGCCGCACTTATTTCTTCCTACAACATATGCTCCAAATTCAAGACTTGACATAAATAACTAAAGAGAATCAAAATAATCTCATACATAAAAACATACAACTAACCTGTAGCATCCTACTGTAGGCTTGTAAGCATGTACATAAAAACATACAACTAACCTGTAGCATCCTACTGTAGGCTTGTACGCATGTACATAAAAACATACAACTAACCTGTAGCATCCTACTGTAGGCTTGTAAGCATGTACATAAAAACATACAACTAACCTGTAGCATCCTACAGTAGGCTTGTAAGCATGTACATAAAAACATACAACTAACCTGTAGCATCCTACAGTAGGCTTGTAAGCATGTACATAAAAACATACAACTAACCTGTAGCATCCTACAGTAGGCTTGTAAGCATGTACATAAAACATACAACTAACCTGTAGCATCCTACAGTAGGCTTGTAAGCATGTACATAAAAACATACAACTAACCTGTAGCATCCTACAGTAGGCTTGTAAGCATGTACTAACCTGTAGCATCCTACAGTAGGCTTGTAAGCATGTACAAGAATGTCTCACTGGAGCCATGTCTAACTAACCTGTAGCATCCTACAGTAGGCTTGTAAGCATGTACAAGAATGTCTCACTGGAGCCATATCTATCTAACCTGTAGCATCCTACAGTAGGCTTGTAAGCATGTACAAGAATGTCTCACTGGAGCCATGTCTAACTAACCTGTAGCATCCTACAGTAGGCTTGTAAGCATGTACAAGAATGTCTCACTGGAGCCATGTCTAACTAACCTGTAGCATCCTACAGTAGGCTTGTAAGCATGTACAAGAATGTCTCACTGGAGCCATGTCTAACTAACCTGTAGCATCCTACAGTAGGCTTGTAAGCATGTACAAGAATGTCTCACTGGAGCCATGTCTAACTAACCTGTAGCATCCTACAGTAGGCTTGTAAGCATGTACAAGAATGTCTCACTGGAGCCATGTCTAACTAACCTGTAGCATCCTACAGTAGGCTTGTAAGCATGTACAAGAATGTCTCACTGGAGCCAAGGTCTAACTAACCTGTAGCATCCTACAGTAGGCTTGTAAGCATGTACAAGAATGTCTCACTGGAGCCATGTCTAACTAACCTGTAGCATCCTACAGTAGGCTTGTAAGCATGTACAAGAATGTCTCACTGGAGCCATGTCTAACTAACCTGTAGCATCCTACAGTAGGCTTGTAAGCATGTACAAGAATGTCTCACTGGAGCCATGTCTAACTAACCTGTAGCATCCTACAGTAGGCTTGTAAGCATGTACAAGAATGTCTCACTGGAGCCATGTCTAACTAACCTGTAGCATCCTACAGTAGGCTTGTAAGCATGTACAAGAATGTCTCACTGGAGCCATATCTATGTGTGAAGTGGACTGTTGCTTCAATTGAGCCAGCAGAAAAACCTACCTAGTATTTGAGCAATAAAACATTGCCATAATCACTTTCACATACAGCACCCCACAACAAAACTAATTATAAACTTATTGTCACTGTCCACAAAAGGAAAACACAATAAATGTTGTATAACAAATACATAACTAATAAGCCCCACAAAAACCTTCAACAATGACCACATCTTCTCAGTTGAGCTCAAACCCAGCAGAGCAAAGCAAAATGAACATGGCGAACCTCCTAGAAAATAGGACTCCCATGCCATCAGTAAAAAAATAACCAGTATGCAATGGAGGTAACATGTCTCTATTAACACAAACACACACCTAAATTACTGCACACTCAAGAGTGCTGGAAAACTAGGAACCTGTGTAGAATTAAACCTATAATACAAAGCTTTACACTATATAAACCATGCAAGATGGAAACAAGTACATCAAATACATACTGTCCACTTAAATTTCTCCAGTAATGAAAGCAAAACACAAGAGATGACATCAATAACAGTCTAAATTAGAATCTCCGAAACATAAAAAATGTTCACTTACCTATAATGTCCACGTGTCTAGTCTAAACAAGTCCCATTAATTCTTTGAGCAACCATCTCCTACAATGTTGACTGCATCTCCAGATGGCTTGCACAGATTCTACAGAACAGCTTAAACAGCAGAATATTGCCATTATCTGTAAAACTTACTTCAAAATTCAAGCCACCTACAGCAAAGCGTGACAGTCATTTATAATTCCAGTGTCACCAACCACGAAAAGTAAAATTGTTAAAAAAACAGTACTAATTTAATAAAAAAGACTGCAATAATCTCTTGTTAAACCTTCCCTTGTGACTGTAACTTCCACAACTAAGCAGAATTCTGTAGAAAGTGACACACACATTATTTCATAAACCAGCATACCTACCCCCAAACAATTAAGCCAAGTGTTGTCTGTCCACATGATGCACCTAGACAATATCTGACTTTCCTACTCTGTAATGAATGCATGAATAGATAACACTGGCTAACACATTCAGATAAATACATACATTCAATTGCAAAAGACATTTAACAGCTTAGCATTTCAATGTCTCATTCAGTGAAATGAAAGTCAATGCCAATCCAGAAACCAATGCACTTAGCACCTCATCAAGTTGAATAAGACCATTTTCACCTCTGCTGGCACCCATTGTTTAATCCATTATGTCCAGATCAAAAACACAACAGAAAGCCAAGGATGACTGTAGCAATTTTAGAATAATTAACATGCAAACTAATTGACTTGGATGTCTTTTACCACAAACTGAAAAATGTGCGACTATTTTTATATATTTAGTCAATGTTTTGGTTAATTTAACAAAGTTCAAGAAAATGAATTTTCAGTGGAGATTGATATCTGCAGAAAATTATAATAAAGCTATGTATACATTTGTAAGAGCCATATTTATAGGCTTGTAACACAGTTGGAACAGATGTGAAAAAATAAGTTCAGTGAAAGTCAGGAGAACCACAAATCTCTTGGGCAGCTGATCTTTGTGGTTCCCCTGACTTTCATTGAACTTATTTTTGAGAACAGTTGCGAAAAGGTTGGCATGAGAGGAAACATATTTATTTTAATGCTCTAAATGTATGAGTTGGGTTAAGTCTGAAGATGGCCTGAAACACAAAAGGAAAAAGTACATCACACTATTTTGACTTGTATACCTTTTTTGCTGTAGTCATGTAAACATGTTATGGTCTTGCAATGCACTCACCAGTGCACACACTGTCTGTAAAAATATCATGCATATACCTTTTGTACAAGTCTTCTTGACACACTGTAAAAGATCTCAGCCTTCAGAGCAGACAAGACTCCTTCTCCACTTCCACATACTGCAGCTCCATTCCTGTCACCCAACAGTCACCAGGAAAACAGGCCTAAGCATGTTATGCCTACTAACTCTGCTTCCATAGAAGGCCGTAACTTAGTCATATGTCATAGATTCATAGGAGATGCAAATCAATTGAGCTGCAAAGACGTTTCAGCTTTGCCAGTCCTCCCTTTTCAAGATGGGCTAGGCCTGATGACTTTATGAATACCCAACTAGTTTTTCTTTTTAAATGCAGAAAGTGTGTCACACTGTTAAACTGGGAGATCTAGTTTGTTCTAGAAAGGTGTGTAATCACTGTGTTGTAAATCTATACCTCCATCATGTGCATTTATTTGCGGGAATAGATGTACATCTGTGGTCTGAGCTATTTGGTTTATGGATGTATAAGAGTTTTTAGATTATTGGATCCACTGTAACCAGCAAAGCCTCCTTGTGTCACAGTAGTAACACACGATAACCCTGTCCATAATGCTAGCCTGCGTCTTAAATAAAAAAAATAAGCTGTTGCTATAACACTACCACTACAGAAGACAGTTGTGACTCTCATCACACATTTGCACGTGTATACACAAACACACACACACACACACACACACACACACACACACAGTAAATTTGTCCCCTAACCTAACCCTAAACACTCACAATCACACACCTTAATCTGTCCTCTTACCCAGTCTATCCCCTAACCCTATAATACACACACACTTGTGTGTGTGTGAATGTAACAGTATATGTGTATATATATATATATATATATATATATATATATATATATATATATATATATATATATATATATAGAAAGAGAGAGAAAGAGAGAGGGAGAGTGAAAGAAAGATACACTTACATGCACATACACTCTGTCGCACACACACACACACACACACACACACACACACACACACACACTATGTATTAATATAGTTATATATACATATATAATGGCTATAGATAGATATAGACATATATGAAATATTTATTACTTTATAAAGCAGCACAACAGGAGCTGGTGTTGATAAATAACAGCTGACCTGAATGCACATTTAAGGACAGATAGAACAGGATAGGAGGACTACCTGGGTCCACATGGGTAGGGC
Source organism: Protopterus annectens (assembly GCF_019279795.1). Lineage (NCBI taxonomy): Eukaryota > Metazoa > Chordata > Ceratodontiformes > Protopteridae > Protopterus > Protopterus annectens. Next base: position 327,898,689 of record NC_056728.1, read on the forward strand.
AATAAGAATAAAGAAGGAGATGCCACTCTAGACTTCTGTCAAACAGCTTGATAGTAGCCAACACATGTTTCAAAAAAATGACATACCCCGGGATTCATGAACCTTGCGCCAGGCGCACGCATAGCGTAGGCGTTATAACGCCAAATATGGCCGCCGAGCGATTCAGGTACGACTCAATACCACGTGCACTACCGGTGTACGCCAGATCTGCGCAGCCCCCAGCGCAGGTATGCTAAACACCCTATGTGCGGTGTGTCACCATGCAAATGAAGGCATATAGCAATTCACGAAGTTGTGCAGGCGTAGCATAAGCCCACGGCAATGTAAACCAAAAAAAACGGTTTACATTTCCACAAACATAACATCGGAGTAATGGAAGAGTGTCAGACCCAGGTATCACACAGTTAACATATGCCAATGGCGAAATACACAGACAATGTCAAAAGAAAACATGCACAACACGTAAATAACAACTTAAATGGCATGTCCACAGCAACTCACATCAGAACCCTAGGACATGTTTGCGGAAGGTGCAACACAATGAAATAATATAATAATGTTATAAAACAGCAGCGTAATACACAGCAGGTTCACAGCATAATACACCATGGTATGCATGGAATGCCACAACCACGGTGCAAGGGTTGCCAAGGACTCGCAGCAGTGTTCAGCGTGCTAACTATGAATTAGTAGTCAATGCCATGCAAATGAGGCAAATAATACTGAATCGCAAATCCCCTGCCGGCGTAAGGCTGTACCAAACGGCGCAGCGGTAATACACCGAGGAGTGGCTCAGAGGGAATACATGTCATCTGCAGAGGGGTGTGCCACCGTAGCAGGAAGCACATTGGAGCACAGCAAACCTGGGCTGTACATCGCAAATCACAGCTGCAGGACCGGGGTGTGGGGTAATAGTTCAGCTGAGAGCACACAATGCGTGCAGAAGTGCATGTGTATGAGGATGACTACGTTCCCTTAACCTAGTCATGTGACGCTCACCCCGCAAACAACATCGGAAACAGGAAGGTGATGTTAAGAATATGAGGAAATGCGGAAGAAGTGTAATTGGAGTACTAATGTGCAATCAACACTAATCAACCCACGAAGGCCAATCGGCGGCAGCTGACAACTCTGCATGCAGAAACCTGCAAAATGGGATAGGGGAGGCAGACAGGCAGCACAACGGCGGCAGCACACAAAACGCATGATATGCCATGTCCCAGAAAGTACAAATGACAGTGCTCTGCAGGATGCATGCCAGAAAATAGTAGGTGCAACGTGCAGAAATAGTAAGGGAAGGTCGAAAGGTAATCCATGGCAGGCAAGAGTAATGCAACACCAAAGGCAACAGCGTTGTAGTGCCATCGGTAAAACACAGAAGATAACCCCCAGATACGGCCGTACAAACACACCCTATGACATCATCGGTGTGCACAGCACAGTAGTATAAAGTGTGAATGCACACAACACACAGCCATGTATTCCCAAACGCCGCACCATAGGTGTAAACACACGGGGAACTTTTAAAATGTACATGTTGGGTGCTGCCATGGCTGTGATCCATCAGCATGTGTTAGAGACAGACGGTGTTGTGGAGGAGGATGCCGACAACCACCGTAGGCCTCGCAGGAGAAGGAGAGTGTTCAGACCAAGGGTAACCTACCAGGGGCTACAAGACCTGGAGATAGTAGAGCATTACAGGGTGGACAGGGACACGTTACAGCAAATAGTGGAGCTGTGCCGGCCACGCCTGAGAACAAGAAACAACAGAGGGGAACCCATCCCAGTGGACACAAAGGTATGTGTAAGCTTGCAAATACTGGCCACAGGTACCTTTCAAAGGCCAACTGGAGATATAATGGGCATCTCACAGGCATCAGCATCCAGGGTACTACACTAGTTCCTGGATGCCATGTTACCACATGCCAATGAGCATATATACTTCCCCAGATCTCAGGAGGATTTGACTAGCAATATGCGCCACTTCCACCGTGTGGCACAATACCCGGAGGTACTGGGTGCGATAGACTGTATGCACATACAAATCAAGTCACCACCTGGCGAGCAGGGTAGACGCTACATAAACCGCAAGGGATTCCCCTCCATCAATTGCCAGGTCGTGTGCAATGCTCAGGGCATTATCATGGATGTGTGTGCTGGCAGTCCTGGAAGCTACCATGACTCCCATATCTGGCATGCCTCACAGCTGTATCAGGTATTTGCCAGGGGGGGACATCCCACAAGGCCATCTCGTGGGGGATGCTGGCTATGCACTAGAGCCGTGGATGATGACTCCCATCAGAAATGCACACACACACATGCAAAAACGCCGTAATGAGGCACACGCACAAACCAGAATAATCATAGAGCGTGTGTTCGGGATGCTGAAATCACGGTTCCGGTGCTTGGATACATCTAGTGGAGCCTTGCAGTACTCTCCAGGCACATGTGCCCACATAGTCATAGTATGTGCCATGCTACATAATATGATCCTGCGGAAGCAGCTGCTGCAGGGACATAATGGTGAAGGGCCACAAAGCCCACTACAACTGCCAAGGCCAGTCCAGGCACAGAGGGTTCCAGACCAGGAACACACTGTGCCAGCCCCAGTAGGCAGACGGAGGTGTACCCAATATGCCTACGCCTTGGCAAAGAGGGAACGTATAGCACATACTCTGACAGCGTAGGCCCCATGGACTGACACCTCCCTACCTGCACACACAGTGAAATGGACGGCACACAAACATGACCACCTGTAAACTGTACTGTATGGGTGGCCGCATGTGTGACTCCAACATAGGAAGCCCCCAAACACTGTACACCCAACAGCCAGTGGAGCATGTAACGCCAACACCTGAACAGTACGTGGGTCCTACAGCATACGGCGTTGCTGTATGCCTGCCACGTTAAGCGCCAAAGATGTATACATATAACTATATATATATATATATATATATATATATATATATATATATATATATATATATATATATATATATATATATATATATATATATATATATATGTGTGTAGATAGATATATATTATATATATATAAAAATATATGTACACATATACATATATATACTACAGTTAAGACAGGGAATTAGAGGGATATAAGGTGACTGAGATGTAACCCGCGATATCTGTACATAGTATACATAGTGAAACGACAACCTGAACATCCGGGAGGTTCAACACAAGAGGATACCACCAACCATGGAACGGGTAACATACCGATATGCATAACCGCCTGGCGGAAAGATCGCCAGACCACAGTACTGTAACAGTACATGCACGTGTAATAGTATGATGATATGAAGGGAGAGGTAGACACCGCCGCCGGTGTTGCGGTCCACATAGGTACTGTGTGCAACCATCCCCGTGAGTGCCGTAGTATGTGTACGTGTGCGCTGAGGGTGCCGTGTGCGTCGCTGTGTGAGTGTAATGTGTGTGTGTGTCTGCAACATGTGTATGTTGGTGCCACGTTAGAGGCAGAGCGGAATATTAGGTATAGGCATACGGTAAACTAGCCTCAGGCATATGTACACTACTAGTCCCAAAGTAGTAGTGACAGCCCCACCCTGGCTAGGTGTGTCGCGACATAGAACGATACAAAGTGAATATGTCCCAGATGGTAGCACAGGAATATACCCCATATGAAATGGAAAGGATGTATGTAATAGTCATGCCTGAATGTACGACACTGATATGTTAATTGCAATAAGATACGTCGGCAAAGTCACACAGCAATAGGTATGTATCGCAGAAATACATATGTGCTACCCCAGTACTGACCGTGGCCACGTGTCAGCCCGTAAACACCGCTGTGTGTTCTACAAGTGTCAAACAATCAATTCCCATCTGAATATGTGGCAACCACTGGCAAACAGGCTATCCCAACAACAGGACCACAATGACTGCAAATATCTGGGACAGAATGACAAGGGATAGTTGTCACGTACACACAACCGCTGATATACCACAGATGTTACGGAGGTATACATGCATCAAGCTCACCTGCAGGCGATACCGACACCACATGACAACAGCCCAACCTACAATCCCATAACAAAAGACAATTAACTGTCAACTCTCCAAGTAGGGACGGAGCACACAGACAACTATACTGGTTATGTTGTAGAGATGCAAGGCCCACAAACCATATCCGTGACGTACAACCACCGACATCCCCCACTGAACATAACAAAGGAATACAAACCGTAACAGCAGCACAAACATACAGTCGGTCAATGACATCTGCATAACCACAACATATCACGTGGGGGACACAATTAAAGGCGGCTGCATAATTGCATGCGTTGTAGCAATGCAAACAATAGCCATGTTACAGTTTTGAATGCAAAACTCCGTTATTATACGTCGGCAGGACAGGTACACCCACTTGTTGAAACAAATACTACACCTGTCACACACAATCCATGGGTGACATGAATGCAGACCATACTTGTTCCCATGCATAGCAGATGCAGTCACACATAACATAAGACAATACAGACCATCCCCACGAAGGTAGGGCGAATATCCAATGCCCAGGCAGAGAATCCAATTATACCCCAGTATCGACGCGTAATTACCGAATGGAGTAGATGCACAGGTGATATGCACGTAATTACTCACGTACACATAGCCGCTGATATACCACAGAAGTTACGGGGGTATACATGCAGCAAGGCCACCTGCAGACGATATTGGAACCAATTAACAACAGCCCAAGCTACACCTCCATAACAAAAGACTATTAACTGTTAACTCTCCAGGTAGGGATGGAGCACACAGACAACTATACTGTCTATGTAGAGATGCAAGGCCCACAACCCGTATCCGTCACGTACAACCACCAATATCCTCCACCATAGATATTAAAGGAATACAAACCGTAATAGCAGCACAAACATACAGTCAGTCAATGACATCTGCATAACCACAACATCTCGCGTGGGAGACACAATTAAAGGCGGATGCATACTTGCATGCGTTGTATAAAGGAATACAACAGCCATGTTACAGTTTTGAATGCAATACTCCATTATCATTCGTCGTCAGTTTTTCCCACGCCCGTGGGGGTTTCTGTCTGCAATATTGTCACACCATCACATGACCTACACCCGATATAACAAACATCCACACTGTTGTCTGCATAGCCCTCTGGATTGTGAGACCTCCAACATGTATGGGTGTATGTCACATGGGACACCACAGGAATGGGTACACGATGCCCATCACACACAATTGTCCAGGACCCAGTCACACATGGCCATGGGTGATAGCCAGGCATGTTGCCACACAGTACGCCTGGTGTGGATAGACACCGTTGCACATTGTCCACACATAGTGCGATAAAGTAGTGGACCACCTGTACATTTGATGTGGTACACTAGACAACTGGAATGCCTGTCTGCAGCCACCGGAGGTGCCACCGATGTCTACCATATATGTGCTTTGGAACAGCATGACTGTGTTGCAGTCATGGCAATGAAATGCGTAGGGCATCGCACAGCAACATACATGCGTCCTGTTGCCATGCAGTGGCACAGTGCCCGTACTCCCCACTGTATAGCTATGTACACGGCTCACACTAACTACACCTGCACATACACATTTGCTAAACATGCATTCTATCTGTAGGCTGTACACACAACACTGCACTGTGAAGCCCATTATGATGCGGTGCATGTGGCAGGACACCTTTGTGTCACACATGTCCACATGTTACTGCACATGTCGGCGGATTACATGTCAAGGTAATGTCAGCCATGTGTACTGTTAACCTGTCTGTGGCCACATGGTGTATCACGGTGATGCATGCAAACTACCATGATTGTGTGTACTGCATGCCTACTGATATGACACCTGCTTGATGTAGTGTGCACCCCAGGGCGGTATGCATACTAACACTATTAATGTCTGGGCTGCATTCCCTGTGCTGTAGTGTGGGAATGCTGCATGCCATCTGCAATATCACATGCATGGTGTGCGGGTGGTGTCTGGTGTGTCTGTGTGTTGTGTGTGTGTGTGTGTGTGTGTGTGTGCATCTGTGTGTGTGCGTCTGCGTGTGTCTGTGTGTAATGTACCTTACAGTATGTCTTTGTATTCACAGGTGGTGTAGGTGCGTTCCCCTCCTGCGCTCCATCTGATGTTAGTCTCCCACAGATACAAGCGGTGATGACCATATGCATGAGGTACAGGCAGGGTTGTCAGGGGCAGAAGCTGTGCCATTGGTTACCATCCCACCTATGTCCCCCTCATCCCCGCACACGGTTCTGATGCCGACACATACCACATCACCGTTGCCCATAGAGGAAGGACAGTCAGCATCTGTTGGCATTGAGCAGGAATGTGTGGTGGCTACAGAAGTTGCACCTACACACCATGTTGCCAGTGTAATGACTGGTGATGTGCCACACAGGCATGTGGCTGGTGCTGCTCGTAGGAGGACCTCTGGCAGACATGCACCTGCTGTACAGGTGCAGCAGCTGGTATCACCAGACGCATGTTCCAGACTGTAATGGCGGCACAGGCACGTGCAGAACGGCAGAACCAAGAAGGGCAGAGGCTGCAGAGGGCTGCAATCCGTTCCCTAAATGACAACATCAGTCATTGGTGAATGCTCATCGGCGGATTTGTATGTACTGGATGGCGTTAGGTGAAATGGTTTGGAATCCTTGACGAGGGGCATGGCAATCCGAGCCTGAGCTGTCTGTGCTGGAACACCTGGTAGGGGTGGTAGGACCATTAGTAGGCCAGCAACACCACTGGTGTGGGTCAGCGTGTCGTGCCACCTCTCATGCCCATACACACAGTGCCAGTAGCAGCAGTGCAGCTGGTGCTACCATCCACCAGGACACAGCAGGCCATGGGCGTGGCCCTGTAGCGGTCCAGCGGTGGACTGGTTGGCGGACATGTGTCGCGGAGGACGGCAGCCCGCCATACGCACTCCACCCGGTGGTGCCCGTGCGACCCCCAGGCGGCGGGTCCGCGTGGCAGGCAGGACACGGTGGTCGTGCAACCTGCACTGTACGGTCTGGGGCTGCCAATTGCTACCACATGTAGGCATCATATGGCTGAACCCATTGTACACACATACCCACACACAACGAACCTTACATTACGGGGCTCCATCCACATGCATTCTGCACAGTCATGCCCAGTAAACTCACCGGCCCTTACACACACATGATGTTATACATTGGTGCAGCCTATGCCCCTGGCAGACATATCACCCTGTGCATATGATGAAGCCTCTGCCGCATCCCTGTCAGCCACACCATCGGTGCAGGGTTATGCAAATATATTCTGATGCACAGGGTGGACAAGATAGTGAGAGGTGTATGTGATACCTGTGTATGCATAGCGTGTGATGTGTATGTTGCAGTGGTTGTGTATGAAAACTGACTGGTGCGTATGTGACGTGGGTTGTGTACTGTCAACATGCAGCAGACATACCATGTAGTGCAGGTGCAGCATGCATTGAGCTGTGTTCACGGTATGTGTGATGGTTACATGTGTAGCACCATGTTGGTTCTGATAACCTGAATCCCTCCTATGGTGTACTCGCATGTGCCTACAGGGAGCACTGTTATCGGTCCCCCACGTGTAGCTGTGGATTACCCACAGGCATATCTGGCAATATCAGCATACCACATGTACCCGCAACCTGCCTGGACACCTACATAGGTTCATAGGTGCATAGGTACATACTAGGCTATCTGCCCTAGGGCATTTATAAGCCTAGCCAGAGTGTGTGTGGCTTTCACCACCCCTTAGGATGAGGATACTATACCCATTAGTTTGCTGTGCCTCTGTCCAGCAGTGACACAGAGATGATTCCCGGGGTATACCTACAATCTCCCATCCACTCATCAAGCTTTCTCTTGAACAGAGTCAGTGAGGGGCTCTTCCTCACAAGGACTGGGATTCTGTTCCATAGTGTAGGGAGTCTCTGGGTTATGAACCTGTCCCTCCAGTACGTCCTATATATATCCGTGTTGAGGTTTAAGTCTCTTGCTCTCATGGCTCTGGTTGATTTGGATCTCTTGAGGTGGAGCATGTCCATTAATTTCGGGTTGGACATGGCCATGTATGTCAGGCACAGATCACCTCAGAGCAGACGGTATGCGACTGTATAGAGCTGGAGTTTCTTCAGTCGGGCAGCGTGTGACATATGTTTGGGCCCCTTTATCCTTTTGGTGAGGAACGTTTGGGGTCCTTCCAACTGCTGCAGGTGTCGGGTTAGGTACATTCAAAGGGG
>NC_056728.1:328292460-328554960 GCF_019279795.1 Protopterus annectens
AAACTTTGTGACTTGAGAGCATCCCTCACCTATATGGACTGAGAGGGTGGACAACAGATTATGCTCCCAAAGACCTGTTCTTTCATTCTGTCTGAACTCTTGTGGAGCAGCTCTGGTCTGTGGTGATGGTCAGGGCATTGTACAGCCATACTTTAAATGCACTTGTACTGTACATTCATAGTTGGAATGTGGTCACAGTTTGGGCACTGTGTGTAGAATGTCCATTTTAGAGTCTGTTAGGAATAGTGCATAGTTCAGTTGAAGTTCCACATTTGTGGTATTTGGAGTTCGACTGAGCAGCCCTGATCAGGCGCTTGTTCTGTGAAATAACAGACTTAAACTCGGTGCAGGAATATGGCAGGTTAAAGAAAACTGACAGTTCACTTTTAACTGATTCTGGTGTAAGTCTGTTTCGTTCATCCGTCCAAATGTTATTCATAACGCTAAACACACGCTCAACGGATGCATTCGAGACTGGAACAGACAGAATGTGCTGAACAAGTTTCAACATATTTGGTGCAGACTCATGCTCGAAAAACTTACACCAAGCCTCAGCTGTGCTTGCACAGCTATGGATAACGTCAAACACTTCACTAAGAGCGCGACTTCATCGTGCAGGCTGTCGGATGGACGGTGGGTGGATAGAGGCGTTTGCATCCAAATGTCAATCACTTCATCAAGCGAGGCGATCTTGTGACACTAGTCAAAGACAGTGACTTGAAGTGACGATATGGGGAATGTTCAAATGCAAACCATTTGTTCAAATATGTCATTGCTCGCTTGTACACATTCAGAGCTTCAGTTATGAACTTCTCAATGAACTGCTGTGGTAGATAACTTTACGCAGAGCAAATGCTACCTTCATACCAAAAAATTTATCATCAGTCCTATTCTGCAGAGACAGCTTAAACTGTTCCATTATTCCGTACAGTTCACAAGCTGTTGTTGATTTGTTCTCAAGCTTTAAAATTGTCTCTTGAAAGGATGACATAAAGAAGTGTGTAAAATATAGATACAGCTCCGACTTTGTTGGGCTGTCGTCTGGTGCCAGTTCATTTTCCTGGTCCTTCAACATTTTCCATATCACTTTCGGACAATCAGCTTCTCCTTGAGACAAGAAATACGTTTTCAAAGGCATCCAGCACAGCAAAATTCGGTCAAGAGCCTTGAACAAACTCAACCAGCGTTGGAACATGTCTGATTATCTCGTGGTATTCAGACTCATAGAAATCAAAGCAGCTCTTCAGTTCTGCTCGCCTCAAGGCAGAGTTACTGAATTCAGCAAACACTTTCATGACAAAATTTTCAACATCAAATGACATGACCTTTAAAGCATTTTTCGCACAGTTATGCATAATGTGGTCATTGCAGTGTGCTGCAATAATGTTAGGATTCTCCTCTGAAACTAACTTCTGATAAACGGAGTTGTTTATGCCATAGTTTACCGATGCATTATCTGCGGCATAAGCGGTAACATTTTGCCAAGACAATTTACATTCTGATAAAACACGACAGAGTTGATTCTTAACGGACTTGGAGTCTTCAAATGCATCCTCGTAAAAGTCAATAACACAGAAAGAAATTCCATTCTGCGGGGTGAAGAACTGAACACCAACCGGATAGAATTAAGGTTTCCCTTTGTTAGATGCATCAGTAGCAATGGAAAATGGCAAACCAGCATGTAGCTTATCAAGGACGAATTCTAGTGAAAATGGGTACAAAACATTGTTGACTATGGCGGAAACTTTTGTTCGGCCGCAGGTCATCTTTTTAACGATTTCCGAGTCATCAATTATAGACTTCATAACTTTGATACCACAGTCCTGTGCATTATATGAAATATGATGTCTAATTCCATGATACACTTCAGCAATTTCCGCTAGGGATACTTTGTGAGATGCCATACTGTTTGGCGATGTGAAAAATGTCTTCAGTCGTTGAGATGACGCACTAGCTTGGAAACAAGTAGTGTGCTTTTAGTGCTTTGGTGTGCTGTAACTGCTTTTTTCCATCATATGCAACAGTGAATGATGTTGCACAAAGCTTGCATCTAGCTTTTGTATCTTCTGTGCATTTTTGTATCCATGAAAATTCCCTTTCCCACTCTGCATTATAATAACAGATGTTTTGTTTTCGCTTCTTTGGTGGGGTAGACCTGTCTGACCGTGTAGTTGGGCCAAAACTCTCATTATCGTTGACACGGACACCGTTATTCCTGTCTTCCATAATAACAGTATTAATAAATAAAGTACCTGCAGACAGTGACAGCAGACATATAATGAGTTAGTTAAACTTAAAGACAAAGAGCTGCGTTAATAAAGAGTCTACAGAAATACTGTGCAACTACTTTTGCATCACTGAAGTATCTGTTTCTTATGAAAGGAACATCTGCTTGTTAGTGTCTGTCCCCGGACTGGTGCAAGGCTATACTGGCAGAGTCTACTGTCTAGTAGCATCGGGTATTCCCACACCATGGTGACCCACAGTCCCACTGATAAGCTAGAAGGCTATGTATGTTATATGGGTTGGAGACAGTGGCATTGCCAAAAAGGCAGGAGTCCGAGCTGGACGTGGCAGAGTTAAAGATGCTAAAATTTGCACTGGGTGTGACAAGGGTGGACAGGATTAGAAATAAGTATATTAGAGGGTCAGCCCAGGTTGGAAGGTTTAGAGACAAAGCCAGAGAGGCAAGATTACATTGGTTTGGACATGTGCTGAGGATGGATGCATATTGGGAAAAAGATGCTAAAGATGAAGCTGCCAGGTAACAGGAAAAGAGGAAATGGCAGCACCGTTCTGTGCTTTGTTGTTTTGCCTTCTGGGTCATCATATTGTTTTATTCTGAGTTAAAGAGAGGAAGGCATAAGATAATGTTTATGGATGTGGTGATGAGAGAGGACATGCAGGTGGTTGGTGTGACAGAGCAAGATGCAGAGGACAGGAAGAAATGGAAACAGATGATCCGCTGTGTGGCGACCCCTAATGGGAGCAGCTGAAAGAAGAAGAATGTGAGTAGTTGCGTTGGCTGCCCTAAACACCAAAATCTAATCTGATGCCCTACATTATTATTATTATTATTATTATTATTATTATTATTATTATTATTGTTTCCCTCTATCTCTCACACACACTTAATACTCAATATATGCCATACAAAAATTATACTGACCCCTGCCCTGGGCCCTGACTCTCAAACTCTCATCATCTCCTTGCTAAGTTCTAAATGTTTACTTGCAGTGTCAGTGTTTAACAGGTAACACACTTGCCTTTGGTTCTTGAAGATGAGAAGATTGTGAGTTCTAGTCCCACTTCAGGTGACTGGACTAATTTTTTCCATTACTGACACTGTAGTGCAGTATTAAGGGATGCTGCACTCCTCTGAATGTGCTGTTCTTCAGATGAGACATTACACTGAGTTGGCAGTACCCAGGTAGATGCACAAATACATCATAGTATTTCTCAAAAAGACTAGGGGCAAACGGACAGCTGGCAACCCTACATAATCCCTATTATAAGCAATTGGAGGGGGTACCAAAAAGATCATCTGTTTTGTCCTGGTAAAATACCATCTTAACAGCTGCAGAACTCACCTTTGGATACTCCAGCCACTGTCCTGCTTAAATTGCCATGTGCGTTACATATTCGCATGCCTTTGGACTACTGTTATTGGTATCCAGAAAGAACTCTTAACAAGCAAGCAAGAAAATACTACCGGCTGCTCAGGAGTAAAGAAAATCCTTATAATGTTAATGTGAAACTGGCAATGTAAGCATTATACAAAAATGTTGATAGTAGATGTGACGATAGGAGGTACTGCCAGCCATGCCTGGTGAAGTAGGGCAGTGGATGTGCAACATTATGCCAACACAGCTAGCTGGAGTTTTGTGAAGAATTATATGTCATTTGTATATCAAACTGATTTGTACAGAATTTACTATTTTTTTAATTTATTTGTGGTGCTTGAATTCACATTTACCATTAGCAGCCTATAAATACACTAAACCCACACATACTTGTTGTATTTTATACATGTATTTCTCTCTCTCTCATATAGATTTTATAAATATATATAAAATACACACACAATATATATATATATATATATATATATATATATATATATATATATATACATATATATATATATACAGTACAGAGAAACTAGAAAGCAAACTCAATGAGTTGGAATACTGCTGCTGTAGAAACAAGTTAAAGGTTACTGGCTTGCCTAAGGGAAAGGAGGACAGTAGCACTTTATATTTCTGCAGAAAGTACTGGCATTCTGGCAATGTTTCTGAGGAATACCGTTATGTGTGTACTGACAGAGCTCACTGAATTACACACCCAAAGTTAAATCATGCCTGTCTGGTCATTTTACACTAAAACTTTTACATTAGTCTGTTCTAAACTAAAACTTGGAATAAATCAAAACTGCCTTTGATTAGTGCGATCTTGGAGTTGATATATTTAAGTAGGGGGGTGTGGGAGGCAAAGCCCCCCACTTTATGTATTCTTTAAATTATTTTTTCTTTTTCTTTCTTTTTTTTTTTTGGAACAGCGATTTTCTTCCCTTGGTAAGAAATCCCTGTTCTGAGCTTTTGAGATTGTAAGCTTTTGCTTACATGGGGTCAATTATTCATCATTCACTTTTTTAAGCATTCGATGCTATAATATAGACCCGAGATATCAATATAAATGAGGTTGAATGTATGTGGTTAGGGGTCTGCTAACATAGCAGGATAGGTATGAGAAAGGAAGGGTAGTAAGACAAAAATTACTTTTTTAAATGGGAATGTATATAGAGAGATTGAGGTTAGAGGAGTTTAAGCAAATTAGTAACATGATACTATTGATTAGAGATAAATATCAAACTGATTGTAGACTAGTATATAAGAGAAGATTGCAGGGATGAATGGTAAAGGGAGTTTTGGTAATGAATGTCTTATTTACTGGGAAAGGGGATCTGACGGAGTGTATATAGAGCAAGGCACTATTGGAGGGAGAAAGGCTGTTGGGAATGATGCAAAATGTTAGATGGAAGATGAGAGCAGGTAGACAATATTGAGAGTGATTCTGTAATATTATAAAGTTGTTTAGGGAGGTATAGTTATAGGGTGTCCTGGGTGACAGGTGTACATGTAAAGTATAATAGCAGAGTTAGGTGTACTGAATGGGAATTACACTAGAGTAGTATAGTGGGCTTCTCACACTCAGGCCAATTATTACATGGAATATATTACATGTTTGTAAAGAACTATTCTACTGATATTCAAGCCATGTCTTGAGGTGTCAGATTGCAGCCAGAAGAGACAACTACATTGTAGCTATGAATCACAGTAAATTTTAATGTGAGAAAAAATATTTCAGTTTGCCTTACTTTTTCAGTATAAATTATTTCTGACATCTAAAGAAAAAGAAAGAAGATACAACAAAAGATAACCAGATAAAATACATACATAAATACATAAAAAAAAACAGACAAATGAATAATTCAAATAAAGCTTTAACAAAAATAGTTAAACCATTGTTTTTTTTCCATACATAATCAGAAAGAGAAGAAAGAAACATTAAACCTGACATATAGTATAGATAGATAAAGCCTTGACTATAGTGCAAGTGTCCCAGGTTTGATTAGTAGCTTCGGCATCTGAGATGCTGGCAAGGGGAGATTGGGTGGACCCTTACTTGTATGATTGGAGTTCCATTGGGTGGTGGTGGTATTGGACATTTGCTGAACTGCTGCAGATGTGGAACCATATGCCAGCAGCCACCATTTCATGGCTGGATAAGGACTGAAGAGTGCACACAAAAGAGAAAGAGGACGTAGGGGATTTAAAAATGCTCCTTGGCAACAGTACGTTGCTTCCCCAACTGCTTCAATTTCTTCACTGGCCTTGATGAATGAGGCAGAGTGTAGTCTATGGGAAGGAGGGTTCTGTAGAACTGGTGGACAAGAAAAGGTGCTAGGGACAGTTTATGGATAGCTGCAAGGAGAAAAAAATACTGAGAAAAGCTATGCTGCTGATAAGCTTCATCCTGCAGGCTGTAGTTCAGAGTTTGATTCTTTCAGCCTCTGTTTGTTTGCTGTCTGACTCTAAGCAAGTCTCTTAACTCGCCAGTGTTCCCTGGTCAGTGGTCACCCCTAAAACAGACTAGTAGAGTTAATTGTTTAACAGATGAATAAAATACTATATCAATAAATAATAAATTATGTATTTATATCACTATATTCATTATTACTTGTCACTTCACATTATTATTATTTTGTTTAAAATAAAATAAATTTAACTTTATCTGTCATTATTCCCAAAATCCCAGTCTGGGTTACCTTTACCACCATCCACTAATTTTATCATTGAGGACAGGCTGCAGTGCTAGCCTATATGGTGAATTGGTGATGTCTTACTTTACTTATTAAAACAAAAAAGAGAGAATAATCTGAGTGAGTCTGATGTCTGACTGACCTGTCACCTGACCTAGCAGTCCGCGTACGTGGTTGTGGTGGTGGTGATGACACACACCCCCTAGTCTTGGGCAAGTTGGGCCGGCTCTTGCTCTTCAATCACACCTCACACGCTGGCTGCTTAAAATTTTCGCGCGATTTATTTCCATTCCACCACACTGACTGGTGAATGGAATAAGCACGCTGCCTTATGAGCTGAACAGCTGTGCCTGTCAGCTGAGAAGCATTGGGTGCAAGTTTGCAACTTCAGGCAGTCCGATGGCGATGGTTAGCAGCAATTCCGGCAAACAAGGGACATCCCTGAAAGGAATGCTGTCAGAACAGTAAAATCTCAGCTTCACACACATACAAGACTGGAAACCATGAAGATTGTGGGTGAAAATGTCCACTGGGGACTAGGAGGACACTGTGCAAGGAAGCAAGTCCAGCAGCACAAAGGGTCACCTTAGCTCAGCTGATGTCTGATGATGACAACTGACAAGCCGGCCCGTACATACAGTACTTGGTTGGAGTGATGATCGTGATCGTGAAGATTGATTCAAGTCAAGTGAGTGATGTTGTTGGTTCGTGTCTGTGAACAAAGCAGATTGTGATCTGTTTATTCGGTTATATATTATTTAGCTAGTTATATCACGGAACAGCAAGACTTGAGCAGCAAGTCATTTTCCACTGTGGGGATGTTGTTGCCCTTTAAATAATGCTATTAGGATGTAAGTAAGGATGGAATGTACGTACTTACTGGTCTGATCGATCGTCCCTAAGAAAAGGTTTATTTAAGGCTAAATCACTTAAAGCATAACAGACACAGTGCCAAACATGGCTACCGTTTCAGTATTTGTCTTTTTTGTTAACGATGTGTAATTTTGTATATTTAATCACTGGGTAGCTAATTTTATATTCTTTCAATACAAATACAATCTAAAGTTATTTTTGCTATGGTCCTAAATCTGCATATATCGGTGGCTATTGCTAATACTTGGATTTGTGCTTGTGTAACTTTGGCTACAGACAGTCAGCGACAGCAAGCGTTGTGGGTTATGTATGGGTATTGCCTTTTTGCTAGCCTAGCTTGGAGTAGTCAACTTAAAGGGAAAAGAAGAGAGAACACGGGCGGCGGCAGTAATTTGCACTGTGTGTGTGTGTCTGTGACAGTGTCTGCTAACTGAATTTGCGTTACGTTTCAGTTTTCTTTTACTTTTCAGTCCTCCTTGACTCGGATGACTCCTGACTGCACAAAAAAAAAAAAAAAAAACGGACTTCAATAGTCCGGTTTTGATGTTTTTTTTTCACCGGACATTTTCACTTAAAACCGGACACCTGGCAACCCTAATCATAGTATTCATAACGCTCAACCTCCTAATGCAAGACATCTGGACAAAACCTAAAATAATGGGGCAACAAAGGCACAAACATTGGGACAGATTTTAAATATTGCTCTTTTAGACTTAAAAAGCTTCTACAATAACATGATTTGTGTTTGTATACAGTTTCTGGAGGATATGAAGTCTGAAACTCAAATATATGTCATTATTTAGTTACTTCAATCTTCTGTGAATTGCCAGAAAAACACAGATTTTATAACAGACCAAATATTTGAGGCAAAAATCTGGACATTCTGCAAAAAGCTGTACCTTTGAGAGGTATGATATTGCTCCTAAAGATGCTAGAATCATCAGTTTGTATGAAATGTGTTCCTATAATTCCTGCGTGTTTGCATTATGAAAAAGGCCATTCTGGGAAAAGGTCTCAGTTACTGAGGATGTAGAAAGAAGTGGAACCCACCAACAGTGCAGGGGCTTTAACATTAAGGCATAATATTTTCCTTATGAAAACTTGTGTTCTATTTGACATAACTTAAAGTTAATGCCAAATTGGGAATGCCATGATTTTTTATTGTGCAAATAATACAAAGTGAAAGCTGTTCTTCAGAATACACATTCAGAAATACGAAGTCAAACACATGTAACACTATCAATTTAGCACAAATTGTCTTTGTAGGTTGCTCCTGGAAAGAGAAACTTGGGTATTACTTGGCAATAAAGGAAATAAGAAAATAAAGCTATATAATAGAACTGAAAGACAATAATTTATGCTACCTTGCACTCATGCAGTTTCCTCTATCCTCTGATACCTGCTTTATCCTGTTTTAGGGTTAAGGGGAAGTTAGAGGCTATCTCTGAAACAAATCATGAGAAGGAATGCAGTATACTGTAGGATGTACCCAAACACAGTGACAAGATAAATGCACTTATTAGCAATTTACAGAATACTGGAAGAGATTCCTTCAGTGCAGATCATGGACTTGTTATTAGCAATTTACAGAAAGCTGGACACCCAGTAAACACACAGGAGGGCAAAGGAAGTCACTGCAGGCTTTGCACCGAAAGCACCCCAGTGAAACCTTTGGGATAACGTTAAGCCACCCCCCCTATAATAAATCAAATGATTTGTTGCATCAAGGAGACACAACCAGCATAGTGACAGGTTTGTGAATGAATGCAAAATAAAAAGAATAAACTCCACTCATATTTAAAACAACATGAATATAAAAGGTGAAATCCCAGTTTAATGGTGCAAAGCAGGTAACTATACAAGATAACTAAAAAGAGTTTTGCGCCCCAATGTTGTATGCTTTACAACAATAACGTATAATTTGCCCTGTCGATAATTCCCTTCAAATAGCGCTGCCATGATTCTTTTTCTCTAATCAGCGAGTACTCAATATGATCTGGCTGTTCATATATCTGAAGTTTGGTATAGAAATGCTGTGCAACACATTTCAACTAACTTTCTCCCACAATGTTTTTCTCCATTCTACCAATATCTTTAAGTACAGTATTATTCCTGAGTTATGGCTAGATGCTAAATCACATGTGTGAGTATGGATCTATGTCATAACAATGAATTACCATAACGTTGACTCGCATAACAGTGAGAAGACGCATCGAAAAGTTAAGTAAACAAACTCCTGGAATGGCGTCTTTCACCTTCTGGAAGGTGACCACTTGGCCACCAACAAATTAAATAAACCAAAGTGGACAGCTTCAATCCCCCCCCCCACAACTAAAATATTCCAACTCCGAGATCACACTTCAGGAGAAAAGGGCAAAGTTCTCAATGGTGGCCAAGTGGTTAGTTTCCCAGAGGCAAAACATGCCATTCTGGGAGTTTGTTTATTTAACTTAAACTTAAATCCATGTCATATGAAAAATACACATTTTACTGCTGGCAGAAAATCTAGACTGTTCTATTGTACTTTTTAAAGATTGGCTATTGTGATATTTATCACTTCCTGAAAGCCAAGACATGAATGCGTTTAGCAGTTTTATGTGCAACTCTGCAGTCTAACTTACCTTCTTTCACATGCTAAGATGCTTACTAATACTAAGTAAATTTAGCTAGTAACTGCATTCTCACAAAAAGTAAAAAAAAAAAATACAAATTAAAATGTACTGAATAATTTAAAGTACTGTATAGTTATATTCCAAAATCCTGTGAATTTACTACAGTAAAGGTGCAGTGTAGTGAGATATTTTAACTTGCCTTTGGTTGGTTACAGAGGTAACGGCACAGTTCTCCAATGTACTGGAATATTGTTATGTTGTACTTCCGGCAGTCATTCCAGAACTGGCTGGCTGAGAACTTTTTCTTCAGTACACATGTTGCACCTAGTTAAATAAGCAGGTAAGTGTAAATGAAGTAAATAGTTTATCTGAAAACTGTTTAATAGAGCAAGCAAATATATAGGGTTGACTATGCACTGGCATTAAATTACTACTGAAGTGTATAGCACATGAAGAGAAACATGGCCTTTACTTTTTAACTGTTCCATACTTCCATCTATATATTTTTATAAGACAAGCAGTTCCAGTACTGGGATTTCACCTGACCATTTAAACTTACCCTGCTTTATAACATGACAATTATATTAATCCGTTTCTCAGAAATCTAAGGAACATCAGTGACACTTTTGTTTCTGTATTACTTTGAATTGTATGGTGCCAATTAGCAGAGCCAGATCCAGCATGAGGTGACCTAGGCAGCTGACTAGGGCCCAGTGCTGTTTGATAGAGGTGGCCTGTCATAAAAAAAAAAAAAAAAAAAGAGCAACATTCTCCAGCACCTTCACTAGAGAAAGGCATCTGCATGGGATATATTTTTGGATTCCTTCAGGAACAGCACTGCCTGAGATTTCCTCTAGCATGAACAGCATGTACAACAAACATTTAGAATTTCACAGGATGAAGACATCAAATGTCTGTGTGGTAGATTTGAGTTTGAAACCATACTGGAAGAGATTCCTTCAGTGCAGATCATGGACTTGTTATGTGCAAGAATTTGTTCTCTGTGCCAGAAGCAACTCAGGATACAGATTCCTCAGATTTAGATGGGCCATCAAAGTGAGTACACACAGGAGATATATATCAGTCGGTCAGTCGTGTGTGTGTGTGTGGTGTGTAAAATGCCCCAGTTAAAGGGGGCACTGTCTACTTAACTGACTTGCTCAGATTCAACAGCCTTAATCCTCCACACCAACTGGCAAGCCTCCTTTACCTTTTATATTTTTTATTTTATTTTTGTTGTTTCGCTTAGTTAATTTTAAATCACTGAGTATTACAGTCTGTCAGTTTAGTCTAAGAGATGCACAGCTTACAAATTTGGGTCACACAGTTTGTCTAGCACTTACTGTAGATACGCAAGGCTATGCACTGTTAAAGAGCTACTTCCCACAGCACAGGATTTGATTCCCCCAGCCTTCATCTGTCCTCGGATTCTGCCAACTTACTCCACCAGACAATACTCCTGGGGTGTTCAGCTGCCTGTCTCAGGCTGTTAGCAAATGCATTACATTGCTGTCTTTTGAATTCCTGCACCCTTCGAACAGATGTGAATTAGTACTCTACTATATGCCATTTGAGTGTGAATCTAAGCACATATCTTGTAGTTTAACGGGTTGCCAGAAAAGCATTTTCACTAAATGTGACTTTCAATGGAAGATAATTTTACCGCTTCTCATGCCAAGTCAATTTTCAATGTGAGAGTGTTTAGTTTTATTTAGAAAACAGCTGTCAGGATTCTTCTGTAAAATCTGAAAATAAATGTTTTAAATAAAATCCAAATTTCTGTGATAACTATAAAAGTAAATATAACAGTATGTACACTGACAGGTTTGAAGAGAGCTTAAGTTAATTGGGGACAGACATACATTGTTATGGATGGGGGGGATGACTCATTACCTTGCACAGGGCCTCATTTACGCGCAATCCAGCTCTTTTGGCAAATGCAGCAACAATACAGCATTATTAGCCATTCAAGTAGGTCAGACCTGTACGGAGTGATTTTAGAGAGTAAAGCTATTCTTAATTATCGAAACAATACTGGGAGGTCAAAAATGAGGTGTACGCGTCTTGCAAACATGTAAGCCCCCCCAAAGAATAGAATGTTGTTTGCAGTAATATTTCTGATTTTTGTATGACTCCTGAGTTCTTGACTGAAAGCCACTGTAGTACTTATATTGTCTTTGTTTGTTTTGCTTTATTCAATGCAGTACAGAATGAATTGATTTAATAATAGGCCTGGATTGTGTAATACAGTCTAAACATGGTGCATTTCAGTACTCTGTATTTAGCAGTACATTCTTTACAGCCTCCAGCACCTGCAAAGGGGTTGACATTAGTCTGGTCATATAGTCTGAATAAGGAGTGCTTATTTGTAGCATCCATTATGGAATCATTGTTGCATATTACCGTGGTACAGTCTTTTCTACAAGATCAGATTATAAAGGATTTCAGCATTGAGTTAAAAACTGTTACTCTGGCAGTTACTGCAAAGGACTGAAACTCCAACTTGTTAATAAAGTGCTTCCTCTGGAAAGAGTACAGGATTTCAACATTTCCACCTTCATTACCTGCTGTGTACCACTGAGCAAGTCATTTAACCAGACAGTGATTTTGAGCAAATAAGAATTTGGGCTAGGCTTCTTAATGGTCTCCTATACTGCATGCTTAGTAACAATGAACCTGTTGTCATTGTTTGCCAGCCACCCCTGTTGCATGGCTGATCTTGTTCAAAAAATGCTAATGCAATATTATAAGCATTTAATGCATCCTAAGCAATTTATTTTTCAAGGGCAGCAGACACGACATTTGTAGATGAAGCACTGAAATGCAAAGTTGTTTGCTAGCAGCCACCTCTGCATTTCTAAAAGTTCCATTTAATGTGAAAATAGTTATTCAGATAACGTTTATTTCTGCATTGATTGTGTATATTGATTTGGCATATGTTATTTGATGGTTAATATTTCTTATGATGTCAAATACTTTTCTATTTAAACTATACTACATATGGCTGGATCGTATGGTCTGATGCTCATGACTATTATAGACTTCCATGTAATTCATCCAAAGCTACCAATAAAGTACATGTAACTTATTTCTTCATAGCAATGAAGAATGTACACAATCAACAAAATGGCTATAACTGCTGGTGGGGGTGGCGGCTGTCTGTGGATGAAAGAACCTTATGTTGTTCTCAACTGGTCATTTTTAAACAGTTTTTAATTTGGCTTTGAAGGACTAGTGCGCATGTGTGTGTCGGTGTGTGTGAATTAAGTTAGAAAACGTGGCTGCTGTGTGTTTTTGTGAAACAAATTTGAAATGTGTGACATTGGTCATTATTATTATTATCCTCAACATCATCATCTTTTACACAGACATCTGAGAAGGATGCAGTAAGCACTGTAGCTATAAATACTGGTTTTCTGAGATATCTGTGGATAAAAATGACTGATCCTGCTAAGCTTATAACGTTAAAAAGTAATTGGTTTGTCTTTACAAGGCTAGTGTGCATTTGTGCAGAGTAAATTACAATACTTTACTCTGGCCATTTTTATCACAATCAGATGTCATCTATATATAGTCAATAAAGAAACCATGATTGCTAACTATGGATACTGATGGATTATAATGACAGCATTTTGAGTGTTTTTTATGGGTGAAATGTAGTGAAATGGGTACTTTTTGTCATAATTTGTCCGTATATTTTCTTTCACTGCTTATAGGAAAAATGTTCAAAACTACAAATTTAAAGTATACTCTATTAAATGTCACTGTATAAAACAAGATATATAATTTAAAACAATCAGGAAGGTAAATCAAAGAACACATGCATTTACTCACAGTCCTAAATGTGTGCAAGGGCCCATAGTACAGTTATTCGGCCACTGGCCAAATGCATTTTTAATGAATGCGAGAAGTTTACTGTTGCTCATGCTAAATCTGTTTTCAATGACAGACTGATTTGTTTTGTTTTAGCAAATTGGCATCAATATTTGTGCTATAAAATTTGAAATAAAAAAATTAAATTAAAATCCAAATCTCTGTAATCAATGTAAAAGTAAAGATGAAAAAAGTATATAAACTGACTGAATTGTGTTTATGATAACTAGAGGGAGAGAACCAAGTAATGGGACACTTGAATGGCTGGGGGGGGTGGACCATAACCCTGACTAGGGCCTCATTTGACCATGATCTGGCTTTGCTGATTATGATCAAGCAATGTGCTTCAGTGATGCATAATGTTTATGCTTACAGTATCAGTATCAGCTTTCTGCATTCTGTACCTTACAAATGTGTACACATATTCAACATTCCTATTATGCTCAACAGCAACTACCATGATGTCCTGAAGGAGGTAATGTGACACTATTTATACACAGGTACAATAAACAGCTTCTAAAATAAAGGTGTGCGAAGTGAAGTAGAAAGAATAACACTAACTATACTACTCAGTCAAAATGAAATAAACAAATGCCTACTCTATATAAAAACTCACTAGTAAGAAGATCAAAAACAGAGGTGTCCAACCTTTTTGGTTCAGGGGCTACTCATCAAACAGTTCTGAGGTCACTTACCATACTTTGCAAGTATTTTGGGGGTGTATATTTTTTTTTTTTTTTTTCCAATAAATCTTTTATTTTATTTTCAATAAAATGAAACAATGCATACAGCCAATGTAGTAATGAACATTAAAATGAGGCGTTGAATAATAACAGAATATAATACATAATCAAACAGTTTAAATATAGATATAAGTGAGAAAGAGTGTAAAACATAAGAAAAGCATTGTCATTAATAAAACCAAACAAACTTTTATATACAATATTTACAACATGATGTAATGTACTGTACTGTGCTGCACTTCCACTACATAATTATCATTGGATCTCCATAAGTTAACAAAGACAAGGGTAAATGATGTTTTGAATGTACCCCTGAGAAATTATTCACTAAGAACTAAATCTAAAGTTTCTTCCATAGTTTACTAAAATAGGCTCTTTTTTGGACCTTTTATAATGAATTTATGTGCAGAAATATGTTTATGAGCCATTTCTTTGAATTTTCCCAACTAAGTTTGGTACGATCTAACCAATTGCTAGTGATGTATAGTTTAACAAGTGAACAAAGTATAATTAGAATGTGCAGTTGCATTTTTGATACTTTGGATGAAGGAATGTGAAGAATAGCTGTTTCCCACGAGTGTGGAGGTGTAGTAACCCATTTTTCCAGACGTACTTTCAGAGAGCACCAGAGTTTGTAAGAATGCTTGCAATACCACATAATGTGAAACAAGTCCGCTGACATGAACAACAGGTGCACGAGGGTGGAGTGTTGGCATTAAATTTATTAAGAGTTACAGGAGTGTAATAAGCATTGTTGTTGAGCATCATTTGTGTATATAGGAGTTTTTTGAAAAGAGAGAGCTCTAGAGTAGATTTTATAGCTGATAGTTTTTGATCTTCTGTAATGGAAGGTCCGATGGTATTCCAGTAGTTGGAGAAAAGACAATTTGAATCGTAGATCATGTTAGTCAATAGCTTGTAAGAGGATGATATTGTTTTTTTAATGCTTGAGATATTTTGGGGGGGGGGGGTAGGGGGGGGTGTATATTAACATGCCCAACATGCATCTGTCCACTCAAAACAGTATGTTGTAAAACATACTGAGGGCCATATAAAATGCTTTGGTGGGCCAGATTGTGGCCCTAGGGCTACATGTTAGACACTACTGATATAAAAAGATACAATACAAAAAACATAGGGGACATACGAGTGTATGTATGTGTGTGTATATGTGTGCATACATATATATTATATATTAGGGGTTTTGTTTGTTTGTCGATGATTGCTTTGGTTTTGTGTGTGTGTGTGTGTGTGTGTGTGTGTGTGTGTGTGTGTGTGTGTGTGTGTGTGTGTGTGTGTGTGTGTGTGTGTGTGTGAGAGAGAGAGTGTGTTTAGGCTTAGGGTTATGTTAGGGGATAGATTTAGTGTATGTGTGTGTGGTGAGTGTCCAAGCTGCCCTTTGTAGGAGCAGTGTCTATCGGAAGTTTTTTTTTTTCCTAGTTTAAGATGTAAGTTAGGGTTAGGGGAAGATGCAGGGTTACAGTTAATATGTATTAGTAAGGTGGAGTGGCAGGGGCTAATAATGCATGCTGACCCTAACCCTGCACCTAACCTGTAACTTCAATTAAAAACTTCCCATAACACTACCACTATTCAAAGAAATTTGAAATGAATGTGGTCAGGTTTTGTGAAATGCATAAGAAAAAGGAAATTTATTTCCTTTTTCAATGTACTGTGCATCAATGAGTTGTATTAATGACAATGATTGGTCGACATGTTTTGGTTGCTATTTTGTGTGCCAAGCAAATAACATGATAACCAATCATTTATACATGCATATTATATTACACACAAACAGCTTTTCTTCCAGGGCTTCTGCTAAAAATGGGGTCCTAACTCGCTGGACTTTCCTGGTAATCAAAGGTAAGTAAATAACTTATATATATCTACACACACACACACACACACACACACACACACACACACACACACACACACACACACAAAGAGCTTCTGACCCCCATTCAAGTCATACCAAGTTATAGATCCCCCTTCTATGGATCATGATGTACACAAAGCCTACTTGACCAAACTGGAGTCAAGCCAAACATTGCCAAACACTTTGGTCATGTGGGATTTCCATTATCCCACCATCAACTGGGAAACCTACTCTAGCCCTAACATACTAGCGCAAAAGTTTCTTTACTTTGTTAACTCAAGTGCTCTGGAACAAACTGTTCAAAACCAAAGTAGTAGTAGTAGTACAGCAGTAGTAAAACTGAGCAAATGAAGGAGCAAAACGATTACATGCAGTATTCATGTGCTTAAGTGGACAGCAGCAAAACTGAATTTGCAAGAACTATATCCTCCAAAGCATTGCCTCTCTTGCCGTAACTGCAGTTCATCAAGCATTTAACAGGTTCTCCAGAAACAAAGCAATAAAGCTTACAAATGAATGTCTTTATGAGGAAAGATGACTGAAAAGAGATGGGAAACAACAGACTGTAGAAAACAGCACCTTCGATGACAACATAAATTTAAGCTACTATCGTGCCATTATGCATTAAGATCTACAGTGATGTCTTGTTGGTTCAAAGAATAACACCGAACACAAACATCCTCTAATAGTAAGACTTGTAAAATGGTAGACCATGTGGAAACACTTGGCAAGATGATGCCAAGGGCAATAGAACCACTGCATGCGCTCACATTGTTTTTTTTTTGTTTTTTTTTTTTTTACATCAGAATGGTTAACTTACTCAAATCAACTCTTTTCCTTTCTTGTTACGCTACATAATCAGATACGGAAAATGACGATGTAAATGCTGTTCTTCATTTGACAAATAAAACTGAAAAATGAAATCAACCAATGTGTAAGGAAGATCGCAAATGAAAGAATGTCATTACCTTCCAAAACTGGGTGTTCACTAAAATGCTTAGACTTATCACATAACTACTGAGACAATTCGTAAAGACAGCAAGGCACACTGTTCAGTACACAGCATTTCTGTATTCATTACTAAATACTAGTTCAGCACACTGTTCAAGCAAGAACAAGCAAGTGAAGTAGCATGCACTGCATGAAAAAAATACTACATTTTAATTATGCTTGGGTTATGGTCACTACTGACAAATGACTTCCAAAAAAATTTTAAACAACTGCACTTGCCTCCTCTGGATAAACGCAGCAATATCTAGCTATGAAACTGTTTTGTGTATTATTATTCCATTATCTCTGCATGCCACTACACAGGTCATCTTAGGAAAAAAAGCCATTGAAGATTAACAGAAAATACCACCACACAAACTCAAACACTAAGGGTACCCAGTATTACAATACATCTGTCATTCATTACTTGTTAGCAAAAGCAGAATTCACTAAGCAGAACAAAATACACCAAGGCAGTATGAAGCAGGACAAGGTTACAAAAAGAAGTCTTAAACCTCCCAAAACCAAGGACACACCAATGAGTCTGAATGACTGTTCAGGAAACCTTGTGACCCTCTCTGACCCTGGCTTTCTCTTCCAGAAAGTCTGAATTTCTATTTTTCTCTTTGGCAACAGATTGGTTCTGAAAAATCACTCATCAGGGTTACCGATGGCAGTGGGAGGAAATTCTTCCTTTCCAGGGGGTCATTCTTCATCCTGCAGATCAGACTGTTTTGTTTCCATCTGTTCTTCATCACACACTGTCCCAAAGAGTGATAGAACCAGTACCTCCGTCCCAGGTAAGAAGGGGGTTTTATTCAAGGATGTTCCTAGTCCCAAAGAAAGGAAATGTTTGGAGAGCAGTTCTGAGCCTTTCTTTCCTAAACCTGTTTGTGAAAGTGCCCAAATTTAAAATGTCACTTCACAACCTGTTACATCTTCTTCTTCTTTCAAGTTTCCTGGTAACATTAGAATTAAAACATGCTTATCATCATATTCCTATTTATCCAAACCTCAGGTGTTTTTTAAGGTTTTGTGTGTCTGTATCACATTATCAGTTCTCTGCCTTACAATTTGGACTATACACTGCACCAAGAGTGCTCAAAAAGTGTCAAGCTCCAGTTGTAGCTCATTGCAGATTACAGGGTATCCACATTTTTCTGTATTTAGATGACTTGCTTATCTTTGCAGAGTTTTTTTCAAAGTGTCAGGAATCTCTGTCTTGGGTAAGAGATCTCTTGCACTAGATGTTTATTCAGATCTATTTCTAAGGTTTTCTACTCAAGACTTCAGTCACTGTGAGGGAATACCTTAGGAGTTTGAGTCTCATGACATCTATGATTCTCATGCTGCCTGTGGCAAGACTTCACATGAGAAAGATACAATGGTATCTAAACTCTCTTTGGTCCCAACATCAACACCCTTTATCTTTTCAGATCCCAATAATGGGGGTTGTCAGAAGAGAAATCATTTGGTGGAGACAACAGATATACTTAAATCAAGGTCTTCCCTTCTCTCCCTCCCTGCTCCAAAGCAGCCAGTCACCACAAATGCTGCAGACTTTGCTTGGGGAGCAGTTTCAGGACAGATAAAGTGCAGCAGTGTGGAATACCAAGGACAGACATAAGCACATAAATAGAAAGGAAATGTTTGCCCTGATGAAGGGGTCCTGGGAACCAAAGATAGTTCAAAGAATTGAGTGCCTTCAAGTGGTTACAGACAATACCTCATTGATGTGGTACATCAACAACCATAGAGGAACCAGGTGGTACCCACGCTGCAGACTAGCCATGTTAGCTTGGGATATAGCTTCATGTTAGCTTGGGATATAGCTTCACACCACAAGCTCACTTTACAGTCATCCTACATTTCATCAGAGCAAAACTGTGTGACAGACAAGCTCAGCAGGACCACAGTAGACCCACATATATGAAAACTACATCTGCGGGTCTTCCAAGATTTGATTCATCTTTGGGGAGTTCCTCAAGTAGACCTCTATGCCTTCTCTATGAACAATCGACTGGCAAAATTCTGTTCCAGGACTTCATGCAAAAAGGCCTGGAAGACTGATGTTTTTTTTTTTTCTTAGGACAGGAATGTTCCTGTATCCCTTTCTATCCTTTCTACTAATATCTATGATACTTCTGAAGATTCAGAAGGAATGCCCCAAGATCACTGTGGTGAGTTCCTTCTGGCCCAGGCAACCATTGCTCTCCCTTCTTTTGGGAATAGCCACAGGCAATTACCACAAGCTTTCTCACAGAATGAATCTACTCACACATCAACAGGAGTGTTTGTTACACCCCAACATCAATCATCTTCAGATGACTTCCTCATTGATAGGTATTAATTCATAGTTTCATAGTATAATACTAGGCTATCTGCCCTGGGGAATTTGTAAGCCTAGCCATAGTGATGTGGCTTTTGCCACTCCATGAAATGGTACAAAAATGTACAGAATAAATTTAGAATACTGTGCCTCTGTCTAGTAGTGACACAATGAAGGTCCCCTTATATAATAGAATTAGTTTACTGTGCCCCTGTCTAGCAGTGACACAGATGTGACCCCCTGGGGTAAACGTACGATCTCCCATCCACTCATCAAGATTTCTCTTGAAGTCAGTGAGGGGCTCTGCCTAATACAAACTGGGATCTTGTTCCAAAGCATGGGAAGCCTCTGGGTTATGAATCTATCCCTCCAGCATGTCCTATTCATACTTGTGCCGAGGTTTAAGTCTTTAGCTCTCGTGGTCCTGATGGATTTGGATTTTTTGAGGTGGAGCATGTCCATCAGATCCTGATTGGACATGGCCTTGTACGTCAGGCAGAGATCACCTCTGAGCAGGCGGTATGCTACTGAATAGAGCTGAAGTTTCTTTAGTCTGGCAGAATAAGACATATGTTGGAGACTCTTGATCCTCTTGGTGAGGTACTTTTGTGGTCTCTCCAGCTGTTGCAAATGCCGGGTGAGGTACATACCAAATGGGGCATTGTACTCAATTCATGGGTCTGATGAGGGAGGAATATAGGGGTACAATGACATCCTTGGATTTGGATGTGAATCCCTTCATGATGAGGTATGCAAGGTAGAATGTTTTTCTAACCACTTTGGCAACGTGGGTGTCAAATGAGAGGTCACTGCCGACTTGGGTCCCTAGATCTCTGATTACTTTTTCCATACTCAGTGGGTTGCTGTCTATGTGATCATTTGTGGGTACTTTGTTTTTTCCAAAGGGGATGACTATACATTTTTTGGCATTTAGTTTAAGGCCGTGACTCAGGCACCAGTTGTCCGTTTCTGTGAGGCCTTTTTGTAGGATGTGTGTGTCTGCTGGTGTATCGACTATGGCGCCTAGTTTGCAGTCATCTGCGAACTTTGTCAGCCACAGCCCTCCCATGTTTGCTTTAACATCTGAGAAATAAATGCCGAACAAGAGGGGTCCCAGGACAGATCCCTGTGGGACACCACTTGTGACTGGCTTTGAGTCTGACATTGCTCCAGCGATTTTAACTTTATGGGTTCTGTCCTTTAGCCAGTTTGCAACCCATCTAGTGACATAAGGGTTTACTTTTAAGCTGTTGAGCTTATCTATGATGCCTGAGTGTGGTATTGTGTGAAGGCCTTAGCCAAGTCCAGGTATGCTGTATGGACTGCTTTGCCCTCATCAATGGCTCTAGTGACTGTTTCGAAAAAGTCAACCAGGTTTAAAAGGCAGGATCTGCCCTTTACAAAGCCGAACTGGGTGGGGTCAAGTGTCTGTAGGTTCCCTATGTCTCTGTTTATGAGTTCCATAATGATTCTTTCCATAGCTTTGCAGACCAGGCTGGTTGCTTATGGGGCGGTAGTTTCCAGGGTCTGTAGAGGCACCCCCCTTGTGGAGTGGGACCACAGTTGCTGTACGCCAGTGTTCAGGTACATATCTCGAAGTAAGGCTATGGTTAAATAGCATTTTTATGTGTGGGTTTAGCTCCTCTTGGAGTTCACGTAACACGCAACCTGGGATACCGTCAGGTCCCATTGATGCTGTGTTTTTTGCTTTGTTTAGGGCGGTTCTCACTTGGACATCTGAGATGACAGGGAGATTACATTCAGCTGGGACAAGTATTTCTTCTTTTGGGGGTGAAGGAGGGGAGAAATTTGCATTGAACCGGTCAGCCAGAATGTTGGCAATATCTATGGGTTCAGTGTATTTTTTGTTGTTGTGAACCAACTCTGAGCATATCTGAGGGTTTCTGCCCAGGTTTCTAACATAGCTGAAGAAGGCTTTGTGGTTATCTTTAGTGTCCTTAGCAATTTTTCTCTCAAAGTTGGCCTTGGATGTTTTTATGAGAGAACGTAGATTTCTGCTAATGTTGATCAGAGATGTCTTCCCTTCATGGGATTTTGCTCTGATGTGCAGTAGCTTCCTTCTTTTGTTATACAATTTGTTTATGGCTGAGGTCCACCAGACAGGACGCTTACCTTTGGTGGAGAGGGACTTGGATTTGTTTGGGATTGCATGATCCATGCATTCTTGGAGATGTCCATAGAAAGCATTTGTGAAGGATTCGCATTGTGGGATGTGGTATCCACTGGCACAGTGGGCTTAAAGGATACCATCTCAGTCTTAAGAAGAGTGAAGTCTGCTTTTGAGAAGTTTTTCACTGTGGTCTTTTTGTGCTGGGGTGGAGGTGGGATATGTATATCCAGGGTGATTAGTTTGTGGTCAGATCTCACTAGTGAGGGGTATACTTCCGTGTGGAGCATTTTGTCCCCATGTTTGTGATGATCAGGTCTAGTATATTATCTCCCTAGTGGGAGAGGTGACTAGTTGTTCCAGTGCATTTGAATTTATGAATTCCAGGAACCTTTGGGCTAGGGTATTAGGGCTAGAATAATGTACCCAATCTATGTTTGGGTAGTTGAAGTCTCCCAGTATGATGGTATTTTGTGATACATTCATATCCTCCAATGTCTTCAGGAAGGCTGACTGGGGTTCTTGAGATTGGGAGGGTGGTCTGTAACATGCTACCAGTTGTATAGCAGTTTTGCCTATGGTTAGTTGCACCTGTATGGTCTCTGATGCTTCATGTGTTGCTACTAACCTGGAGGTGTGGGTGTCCTTGATGAATATGGACACTCCCCCTCCTTGTGGTTCGGCCCGGTTCTGGGGCCGAAAAGCATGATACGAGGTATATATTGGTAGCACTGGGGTGCTCTCAGGAGCCTTGAACCAGGTTTCAGTTACTGCACAGACGCCGATGCTCTCCATGCTGAGGAGTGCATCAAGTGCCTGCATCTTGAGATTTAGACTTCCTGCCATGTGTGCTCCCCAAGGTTTTGGGGAGAAAGGCCATGATTTAACAGGTAGCAAATTTTAAAAAAAAAAAAATTTTTAGTTTTTTAAACCGGGGTTTTTGGCCCCCTGTCTAGCAGTGACACAGATGTGACCCCTGGGGTAAACTTACGATCTCCCATCCACTCATCAAGATTTCTCTTGAAGAGAGTCAGTGAGGGCTCTGCCTAATACAAACTGGGATCTTGTTCCAAAGCATGGGAAGCCTCTGGGTTATGAATCTATCCCTCCAGCATGTCCTATTCATACTTGTGCCGAGGTTTAAGTCTTTAGCTCTCGTGGTCCTGATGGATTTGGATTTTTTGAGGTGGAGCATGTCCATCAGATCCTGATTGGACATGGCCTTGTACGTCAGGCAGAGATCACCTCTGAGCAGGCGGTATGCTACTGAATAGAGCTGAAGTTTCTTTAGTCTGGCAGAATAAGACATATGTTGGAGACTCTTGATCCTCTTGGTGAGGTACTTTTGTGGTCTCCTCCAGCTGTTGCAAATGCCGGGTGAGGTACATACCAAATGGGGCTTTGTACTCAATTCATGGGTCTGATGAGGGGAGGAATATAGGGGTACAATGACATCCTTGGATTTGGATGTGAATCCCTTCATGATGAGGTATGCAAGGTAGAATGTTTTTCTAACCACTTTGGCAACGTGGGTGTCAAATGAGAGGTCGCTGCCGACTTGGGTCCCTAGGTCTCTGATTACTTTTTCCGTACTCAGTGGGTTGCTGTCTATGTGATAATTTGTGGGTACTTTGTTTTTCCCAAAGGGATGACTATACATTTTTGGCATTTAGTTTAAGGCCGTGACTCAGGCACCAGTTGTCCGTTCTGTGAGGCCTTTTGTAGGATGTGTGTGTCTGCTGGTGTATCTACTATGGCGCCTAGTTTGCAGTCATCTGCGAACTTTGTCAGCCACAGCCCTCCCATGTTTGCTTTAACATCTGAGAAATAAATGCCGAACAAGAGGGGTCCCAGGACAGATCCCTGTGGGACACCACTTGTGACTGGCTTTGAGTCTGACATTGCTCCAGCGATTTTAACTTTATGGGTTCTGTCCTTTAGCCAGTTTGCAACCCATCTAGTGACATAAGGGTTTACTTTTAAGCTGTTGAGCTTATCTATGATGCCTGAGTGTGGTATTGTGTCAAAGGCCTTAGCCAAGTCCAGGTATGCTGTATGGACTGCTTTGCCCTCATCAATGGCTCTAGTGACTGTTTCAAAAAAGTCAACCAGGTTTAAAAGGCAGGATCTGCCCTTTACAAAGCGAACTGGGTGGGGTCAAGTGTCTGTAGGTCCCCTATGTCTCTGTTTATGAGTTCCATAATGATTCTTTCCATAGCTTTGCAGACCAGGCTGGTTAAGCTTATGGGGCGGTAGTTTCCAGGGTCTGTAGAGGCACCCCCCTTGTGGAGTGGGACCACAGTTGCTGTACGCCAGTGTTCAGGTACATATCTCGAAGTAAGGCTATGGTTAAATAGCATTTTTATGTGTGGGTTTAGCTCCTCTTGGAGTTCACGTAACACGCAACCTGGGATACCGTCAGGTCCCATTGATGCTGTGTTTTTTGCTTTGTTTAGGGCGGTTCTCACTTGGACATCTGAGATGACAGGGAGATTACATTCAGCTGGGACAAGTATTTCTTCTTTTGGGGGTGAAGGAGGGGAGAAATTTGCATTGAACCGGTCAGCCAGAATGTTGGCAATATCTATGGGTTCAGTGTATTTTTTGTTGTTGTGAACCAACTCTGAGCATATCTGAGGGTTTCCTCCCAGGTTTCTAAAATAGCTGAAGAAGGCTTTGTGGTTATCTTTAGTGTCCTTAGCAATTTTTCTCTCAAAGTTGGCCTTGGATGTTTTTATGAGAGAACGTAGATTTCTGCTAATGTTGATCAGAGATGTCTTCCCTTCATGGGATTTTGCTCTGACGTGCAGTAGCTTCCTTCTTTGTTATACAATTTGTTTATGGCTGAGGTCCACCAGACAGGACGCTTACCTTTGGTGGAGAGGGACTTGGATTTGTTTGGGATTGCATGATCCATGCATTCTTGGAGATGTCCATAGAAAGCATTTGTGAAGGATTCGGCATTGTGGGATGTGGTATCCACTGGCACAGTGGGCTTAAAGGATACCATCTCAGTCTTAAGAAGAGTGAAGTCTGCTTTTGAGAAGTTTTTCACTGTGGTCTTTTGTGCTGGGGTGGAGGTGGGATATGTATATCCAGGGTGATTAGTTTGTGGTCAGATCTCACTAGTGAGGGGTATACTTCCGTGTGGAGCATTTTGTCCCCATGTTTGTGATGATCAGGTCTAGTATATTATCTCCCTAGTGGGAGAGGTGACTAGTTGTTCCAGTGCATTTGAATTTATGAATTCCAGGAACCTTTGGGCTAGGGTATTAGGGCTAGAATAATGTACCCAATCTATGTTTGGGTAGTTGAAGTCTCCCAGTATGATGGTATTTTGTGATACATTCATATCCTCCAATGTCTTCAGGAAGGCTGACTGGGGTTCTTGAGATTGGGAGGGTGGTCTGTAACATGCTACCAGTTGTATAGCAGTTTTGCCTATGGTTAGTTGCACCTGTATGGTCTCTGATGCTTCATGTGTTACTACTAACCTGGAGGTGTGGGTGTCCTTGATGAATATGGACACTCCCCCTCCCTTTGTGGTTCGGCCCGGGTTTTGGGGCCGAAAAGCATGATACGAGGTATATCCTGGTAGCGCTGGGGTGCTCTCAGGAGCCTTGAACCAGGTTTCAGTTACTGCACAGACGTCGATGTTCTCCATGCTGAGGAGTGCATCAAGTGCCTGCATCTTGAGATTTAGACTTCCTGCCATGTGTGCTCCCCAGGCGTAATCTGAAGCATCTGTTGTTATAGTCTGCCTGGCTGTGGGTAGAGTGAAAGGCTGACCCTTGTTTAGGTGACATGCCTGTGCCCACCATCGAAACTCCTGTTGTAGGCAGGGAATCATTGGTATTACTGCTTCTAAACTGTGAGAGTGTTGACTCCAAACACTTTTTAGGTACCATTGTAATTTCCTCATATGCAGTCTGGCATATGGTACTAGAAGTATGCAGGATGCCATGAATCCCAGGGCCTGCAGAATTTTGCTTGCAGGGAGATGGGACTTTTTTGCCAGTAAGTGGAAATATTGAGTTAGTTGAACTTGTTTGTCTGGCGTGAGATAAGCCATCTGGGCCGTTGTATTTAAGCTGGCACCCAGGAATATAATCTGTTGTGAGGGCACTAGTTTTGACTTCTTTTCGCTTGTAGACAAATTAGCAACCTTTTTACAAATGCCAGATGCCTTATAAGAATGTCCTTTGTCTCTGCTTGAATGAGGCATTTGTCCAGGTATGGATATACTTGAATTCCTTTTTGTCTGCAAAATGCAATTACTGGTGCCAGGCACTTTGTAAAGACCCTGGGCACAGTAGATAAGCCAAAGGGCAGTGCAGAGAATTGGTAGTGCATTGTACCAGCTTTGAATCTGAGGCATCTTCTGCAATTTTGTCTGATAGGGACATACAGGTATGCCTCTTTGAGGTCCAGAGTAACAAGCCAAGCCTTCTTGCCTAGCATGGGAAGAAGCTGCTGTAGTATCAACATTTTGAATTTCGGAATATCCAGGTAAGTATTTAGAGTTGAAAGGTCTAGTATGGGTCTCCAGGCCTTGTCCTTTCTGGGGACCAGGAAGAGTCTGGAGTAAAATCCTTGTCCTTGTTCCTGTTGTGGTACTTTTTGAATAGCTCTCATGTCCATGAGGACTGAAATTTGTTTTTGTGCCTCTGCCCATTGATTTTGTGGCAGGTCTGGCATTCCTTTTAGCCTTGGTAAAGTGTGAAAGTGGAACGTGTAACCTTGAGACACAATATTCAGAACCCATTTGTCTTGGGTGATTGTTTGCCAGTTTTGAGAAAAAAGTGCTAGTTTTCCCCCTAAGGGGGCTGCCAAAAGGGAAGTGCTTGGCGTACGAAGGTGGAAGTCATTGGGACTGTTTCCTGTAAGGTTGAGACTTGTGCTGACCTCCTTTTGGGGTTGAGGAGCTCCACTGTTGTTGTCTGTTAGAGCCCTGTGGTTGAGATGTGCCTCTTGGGCGTCTGTATCTGCCTCTCTGTGGCCTGTCTGACACTGGAAAGGACCAATTCTTAGTTGGCCAATTTCTTCTAAATCGAGGTGGCTGAACCTGTAAGAAATCCTTGACTGTTTGCATAGATTTAGCTTTATCCTCCATTTTCTTTAACACCAAACAAGGTATCATGCTGTAAAGGAGCATCCAATAATTTTGCTTTAACATGATCAGGTAAACTCTGTTCTTTTAACCAAGCATGTCTTTGAATCACAGAACCTGTAACTGAGGCTCTACAAGAGGCCTCTAAAGAATCAAAACCACATTGCAGAGTATGTTTTCCCACCTGTTCAACTGCATGCAATAAATCCTGCATTTCTTTACAGTCAGGAGTTTCTGAGCTTGCAAGCATTTTCTGTTTTAACTAAGCCATTAAATATTGTTGGTACTTAAGCATGTGCAACTGGCGATTTAAAGCCCTTACTGCTAAAGTTGCAGAAGTGTAAACTTTCTTCCCCCATCTATCCAAAGCTTTGGAATCTCTTTCAGAGGGTACTGGATTTTTTGCAATGGAAGCCTTAACCCCTTTTGGACACTGGGAAATAGTTTCTGGATCAGCAGAAGGGTTTTTATAAAGAAACTTGCGAGAGTCAGGGACTCTATAGTACCTATCTAGCTTGGCTGGTGCAGGGGGCAAAGAATCAGGAGATAAGCTGAATTCAGAGAACACATCATCCACAATATCTAGCACAGGCGGAAGAGCCATGGGCCTGTGCTGAGGCAATAAAAGGAAATCCCTGAGCCTTTTCTTGGATTCTGAATAATCCTGACTTTCCCAATGGAAATGCTCCCTCATGGTATGTAAAACTTCCCCAAAAGAATAATTCTCAGGAGGAGAGGCTGAAGGGATAGATTCTTCAGCGTCAGAGTCCTCATAGGGGGGTAGAAAGTATCCCTGGTCTGAAGAGGAATCAGAGGAAATGGAAACCTGATCAGAGGAATCATAGTCTGTATCCTGCCTAGGCCTTTTCTCAGGTGGGGGATGGGAACCCCTGATTAGAGTAATGAGGTCTTTGGCCATTTTAAGCATCTGTTTCTTAGGCATGGAGGACTGTCCAGGAGAACGCTGTACTTGCTTCTTTGTCTTTAATAGTACTTTTGTCTTGGCTATTGCTTTAATGGAAAGTTGTGTAGGTCTGAAAACACCCTCAGAAGCCGATGCCTGCTCACCGGCTCTGGACCCATCTGAGGGATTAGTTTCCGTAGGCCCAATACCTTGAGTTTCCAGAGGCCTAGATGTCTCCATGTGGGAGTCGGAGGCGGCCTGTGGCTCTGAGGTAGCGGGTGTCAGGGGCTGCGAAGGCGCCTTATTGAGAACCGGCGAACTGGCCTAGAAGAGGTTTTGTCATCGGTTTTGGACCTCGGATGCCTGTCTTTATCCTTGTCCTTGCATTTTTTCGGAATTACGGTCGTCGGTTGATCCGACGGCATAGTATAATTGAACCTTCGGCCGAAGTAGTGCAAAGCAAAATCAAATCGTCATTTTATAGTGCGTTTGTTAAATCTAGCACAAAATCGACAACTAGTGACGTCGTGATCAAGGCCTAGGCATGGAATACAGTAAGAGTGGAAGTTCTTATGAGGTATTTGCTTCCCACAAGAAATACAATTATTAACTTTCTGACATCGGTCTGAGGCAAGAAAAACGTTTTCCCAAAGGGGTACTTAGCTTTATTGAAGACTTCGGATCTGAAATTCGACTCAAACAAAAGTCATTATTTAAACCGCCTTCCCTAGTAATATGTGACATTGCACCTAAACCATCCCCACCTGCCAAAATTGGCTTATATATGCCCATCATATGCTTCTGTTTTACTTCTTCACTGATTTGGCTCAACAATTCCTGTGGGTACCCTCTCTTACTAAAGAGCTGCATAATAAAATGCAAGTCGTCAATAAATGAATTGTCAGAAGTAACCATCCTGGCAGCCTGAACCATTTGCCCTTTTACTATTGATTTTTTTCTGATGGGACGGTTGCCAGCTATTGTACTACAAATAGGAATTTGACAAGGTAGGCTTCCTACAGATGGCTGACGTCAACTTTTTCTCTTCTATATTTAATGTCAAATCCACATCTAAATAGGAAATGTGTTCCACTATAAGTATAGGTTAGATAAGCCAACAAGAGATAAAATATCATTATGTTTACTATAGATGTTTTCTTCTGCTATACCCCACCAGGAAGGTTGTAAATGGCTTGAGGCTCAGTTAATCAAGACAGGTATATATGATCAAAATGAAATAAACAAGTATGTTACCCTTATGGAGGGTGTGCTAAAAAAAACAACTATATTTATTTCAAAGGACAGTATTATAATCAACTAACAGGAGTTGCAATGGGGGCAG
Organism: Protopterus annectens; assembly: GCF_019279795.1. Lineage (NCBI taxonomy): Eukaryota > Metazoa > Chordata > Ceratodontiformes > Protopteridae > Protopterus > Protopterus annectens. Next base: position 328,321,566 of record NC_056728.1, read on the forward strand.
CTTGTGCCCCCATTTTTGCTAACTATGTTATGTCCCATTGGGAACAGCGGCATATAATGGAAGGAGTGTATTCACGCAATATCCAATATTATACCAGGTTTTTGGACGACCTGTTGTTGTACGGAAGGGTACTGAAGTAGAGCTCAAACAATTCTTTGAGGATATAAACACTACAGTGATTTTTTTAAAATTCACCTATACTTATAGTGGAACACATTTCCTATTTAGATGTGGATTTGACATTAAATATAGAAGAGTACAACAGCTGGTAGCCTCCCATCAGAAAAAATCAATAGTAAAAGGGCAAATGGTTCGGGCTGCCAGGATGGTTACTTCTGACAATTCATTTATTGACGACTTGCATTTTATTATGCAGCTCTTTAGTAAGAGAGGGTACCCACAGGAATTGTTGAGCCAAATCAGTGAAGAAGTAAAACAGAAGCATATGATGGGCATATATAAGCCAATTTTGGCAGGTGGGGATGGTTTAGGTGCAATGTCACATATTACTAGGGAAGGAGGTTTAAATAACGACTTTTGTTTGGGCTTTATTACACCATTTAACTTGGATACCAACAATATAGTTGATATTATTAAAAACAACTGGGAAATTTTGAAATATGACCAAAATGTAGGCCATAGATTAGGTAATTTACCCAAGATCGTATACAGAAAGGATAGATCATTTAAGAATATTTTGGAGACAGCTGCCAATAGAAATAAAAGTTACAATCACAGAATCAAAGGGAATTTTAAGTGTAGGATGTGCACATTCTGTCCATATATTTTGGAAACAGGTGACTGTTATAAGTTAAATGGTACACCTATATTTATAAATGGGCATTATAATTGTTGCAGCCTTAATGTGGTATATACAGGAAAAACTAGCAAGTATTTTAAGAACACTTACTGACATGGCAGGATGACCAATGCTTTATGTAGACACATTAGAGAACACACTGACCATGAACTTAAGTTTTTGGTAATCCAGCAAATTATTAAAGATTCTCAGGGAAGAAGTTTGGATATACACTTAGACTTTAGTGAGTTAAAATGTCAGTTGCATTTAAATGCAACTGAATACCCGGGTATCAATGAGGCTACTGCTATTACATGCGTTTTAAAATTGAAAAATCTTTTAGGATAAAATATGTATACATATATAATTTTTTAAGGGTCATATTTTATTTATATATATATATATATATATATATATATATATATATATATATATATTTGCTTTAAATACATTATAATGTATCAATTATGTTTTAAATGATGTTAATTGATTTTTTGTATAATTACTTGTTTGATTAAATTATGTGTTATTTAAAGGCTGGGTGGGGGTGTATAGATTGTTCTGAGGAAGTCCCTACGAAGTGGGAAGAAAGCGTTAAACTGGTTATTAAAGGTTGTATTCTTTCAGTTGCTGTGCTGTGCTTTTTTGGTTCTACAGTTTTGTGTTTGAGAAATAATAAAATGTATTGGTGTGATGGATTCATATCCCTAGGTAAGTCTACTTCAGAATATCGAAACCCCTATAAGCGAATACCATTCCCTCGAGATGAAAATATTGAATCTTTATTTATGCAAAACCTTAAATCAGCAAAAGCGTTCACTGGGAAACTAACCACTTAGCCACCAGGACAACATACACACAACGAAGCAATTAAAGCCAACCAAGGTGGGGGCCTTCGGCTGTGCCCCCACACCCTCATAACTATATATACCAACTATGAGATTGTACTATAGTGGGGAAAAGGGTAAATACCTCCAGGGTGGCCAAGTGGTTAGTTTCCCGGTGAACATTTTTGATGGTTTAAAGGTTTTGCATAAGTGAGGATTCAATATTGTTGTCTTGATGAAATGGGATTCGCTGATATGGGGTTTTGATATTCTCAGGTAGACCCCCCAAAAGTATCCCTTACTTCTGGAGCAAACCTCCACTACATGTCAAATAGAGTAGCACCCTTGATACCTTCAAGGTAAACCTAGACAACTGGATTGGCCGCCTCAAGTTCCCTCCCAGTCTATCTTGACATTCATTAAAAAGCATTACATACCACACTAATAAAGATGTACCAAAGTGAATAAGCTCCTTGTCTATCATAATCGGTTTCTGTGACTTCAAGAAAGCACGTTTACAACTCACCAAGTATTTCTATGCAGACCTGTCTTGAAGAGCACCTCTACAGGGTGTACTGTAAAGAGATTCCATGTTTTCAGAAACATACACCAATTTTGAGAAGTACAGCAGCTAAGATGTATTCAGACGTTTCAAAGGACAGCCTCTACTCTGTCTTGCACAATCACTGAATTCACTGATATTCATCTCTGTATATTCCTCTAGCCCATCTAGGGCCTTCTAGGTACACACCGTTATTTTCACCATCACAAGGACAACATCTTTCTAACATCTATACAGGATTCACTGCAGAACACACATTAATTCAAATGCATTTGCCTGGAACAATCATAAGAATAGTGTGAGAAATGTTTTAATGCTTCTTCCACAACCATTTTTAAATAGGTCTACATCACAATATTGTGTCAAAATTGCTACCCGTTGACAGTCTTTAAAACTGGGTTGACAGAAACTTTAATATGTTCAGAAGTACTAACTTAATTTTATTTACCAGTCCTCAATGTCAGTATTACAGGTATATTCAATTTCATTACCCAAGATAAATATTTATGTCACTTTTTTAGTGTGTTCAGTTCACTTTAGATAATGTACTGAGATTTGAGCATTTGCTTCCAGTTAAGGTACTGCCCTTGTGATTTTTAATTCTTCTATGGATTTTATAAACATTTACTTGGCTTCTGAGACTGTGTGTGTGGACTGTTTCATTCTGATCTTATTTTCCCATAAAGTCATGTTCTTTTTAATGGAAAAATAAGACTTTTAGTAACTTGTGTGTTCACTGTTTATGTTGACACCCTTCCTACTGTGTGAACATGAGGGGCATGATTAGATGACGAGTTTCTGGGGAAAAGCAATTCTGCCCCAAGTAAAACAAGGAAAAAATAAACTAAAAAAATAAAGCATGTCAAATAAAACTGCTCCAGCAAAGTGCATGGAATATTTCTTCTGTTAAATCACATTTTTGGTTAAGTATGATAAAGACTAAACAGATTTTGGTCTTAATTTGCTTTCCCAGAGTGCTGTAAATGAACACAACAGCTGTTCTGCACATTTTGCAGCAGCAGTTTACATCCTCTTTTCTATAAGCCTGTGATCTTGCTTGCCCTGGACGTATCCGTTTCTCTTTCAACATGATAGATGCAATATTTTCTGATGAAAGGAGAAAAGGTATGCCTCAGTTATTATCTTAAAAATGTTCCTGTATTTGCCTCCTGAATTAAAGGATTACGTTCTTAGGAGTGATAAAATCAGTGCCAGAAGGCATGTCTTCTGCATTGGCAAGCAAACTTCATAAGCATTGAACTTGTTAAAAAAATGAAATATTACAATTACTTCTGAAAATGTATGGACATGAGATGTGGATTCCGTGGGGAAGCCGATTTCCTCAACATTTCATAAAGTAGAACAGACCTTTGAACATGATTTTTAAACAAGATGAAGCACGTTTGTATTAAGGAGCAACAGTCCTGACAACAGCCATCTAGCTCAATGCAGTGATATAGAATGGTGTTCCTTTAAGTCAGGTTAACAGCTGTCTGTAGTACTTGCATATCATTTGGTGGCTGAAGAGCAAGTGAAGGTAGTATAGTCCAGTCCTGAAATAAGCACATTTAATCCAAAAGCTTTTCTTGCATGTGCATTAAATGACTGGAAAGTTTGTAACAAAGCTGTTTCAGGTCACTGCCCACTACTATATATGTGCGGGTTTAAGTGAGATACTGTACACTAGCCACAAGCCAAGTTATTTAAAACTAGAAAGCTGCCTTTTTTGACCTCCCTACTTCTAACAGGTAAAGGATATGAAAACATCAATTTTGGAGAAGTGCCAAAAGCATGAATGCTGACTTAAGTACTTCAGTTTGTTTTCTATAATCTCGAAGCATGTACTGAAGTCTTCTTAATGGTCTTTCTCTAGATCTTACACATATTTGAACTAAGCAACCACCTAGGGTGCTGTACTTGTTGGGAATGCTTTTTCCTTATTTATTTATTTTTTTAAAGCAAGGTTCTTCATTTTAAAAAATACTAACTAAATAAATATAGTGCACCTGCAAAAATATAGTGCACTTTTAAGCTATATAGATACAGTCAATAAAGCTAGAGATAACAGCAAACTAGTCTCCTCCTTATTTCTAGAGTTAGTTGCATAAAGCCTTTGACACAGTTTGTCACAGCAAACTTCTACTTTGAATGTCCTCATTAGGCCTCTCTCAGCCCATCCTTATATGGTTCAAAAATGACCTATCCAATAGGTATCAGTCAGTAAAATGGCACTCCACCCTGTCTCCATACCGCCTAGTTACTACCACTGTACCACAAGGCTCTGTATTTGGTCCCCTCCTCTAACATTTTCACCAACACCCTCCACACATCTATACAACAGGTCTCCCCAATACAGTACGCAGATTACTCTACACTCATTTGCACATCTGACAACATAGCACATCTCCAACAAAATTACTCAGGAAACTTTAACAGCAACTGAAACATGGCTTAGTAACTCACAAGTCATGCTCAACTCTAAAAAAAAACCTACTACTTTCCCCCCAAATCCCTTTCAAATGAAAAAACTAAATTTAAAGTCCTCTCTCATGATAACAGAACCATCTCATATCAAATTATTAGGAATGATAGTGGATGATGATCTTAAGTTTGATCTGCATATACAAAATTGTATAATAAAAACTCACTAAAAATAGGGATGCTTTATAGAGTCAAAAACTTTCTCATTGATACAACTAAAACTACACTTGCACTACATATCTCCTCTCCACACTTCTTTATGATGCTCCCCCATCCTTACTAACGTTCAGTTTAGGCATCACAAAAATTGAAACTTGAGCAATGCAATAACAAAGTTTCTAAATTTGCAGTAAATACCCGTTTCAGAATCTACTACTGTATAAAACTAAAAAGTTTAAATTGGTTAGAACTACTAAATTAACTAACATATACACAGATTCTTACACCTATAAAATTGTCCAGAATCCATCTGCTTGTCCAGCGCTACATAACATTCTACACAACTCTGTCCCCAGTCAGTCATTATGATCCAACAACCAAAAACTCCTGTCTGTCCACAAACCTAGCAAATCTGCTGGGCATTACCTGTACTTATACCATGCTGCTATGGCCTGGAACGCCTCATCTCTTATCCATCAGGTCAGTATCCTCCTTCCCATCCTCCAAAACCATTCTGAAAGACTTACTAGCCAAAACCTGGCTCTGTTATGCTCAACACTAGGATGAACTATATCCCTAAATTTGAGCAAAATACCTATTCATACGTTGCAGCTCCTTACGTTCCCTTCTTCACGCACTTCCTTATTTCTATCAATTTCTCTCCCCTCGCTTTCTGTCTAAATATGCCACTATCCTGCTTTTCTCTCTTTCTTCGTATTACATTTTGTTTGTATTATACTAACTTACCTTTAATTTCTCTATAAACTGACTAAAATTTCTCTAATTATTAAATCTTTCATATAACTTGCATCCATTCTTAACCAACATTTTCATATTATGTCTAATTTGGTATAATTAAACTGAAGTTGTTTTTGTATGATTTAAAGACCATAAAAATATTTTTAAATACATTTACTAAATTATCGCTTAAGACACAGGCAAATGTTATATTAGCAGAAAAGAAAACAAACCATTTTAACATTTTTCCATTCAAATACAATATACATCATATATATTTTCTTTGTACAATCATAAGTCCAACATTACAAAAAAGTGTTGAATTCCTGCCTTCTCTTACATTTCATTATTCCTCCTCCTGAACATTACTATGCATGTATATTGTTCATATAATTTCCATTTACTTCTATGTAATTTTCTTCTTCCATTTTCTGAAGATCCCAAGATTATAAAATTATTGTTCATAAAATGTTCTGTAATACTCTGGTGCTTTTCTCCCTGGGCCTCTACTAAAAATGGTTTCCTACCTAGTCAGACTTTCCCCAGTAATCAAATGTCAATAAATTAATAACAAAATGTGCCCATTGAACATCAGGCAATCCAGAAGAACAGCTTTCCATGTGATCTGAAATGTTGCAAGGTCATGGAAGTAGAGATCTCACAATGTTCAAATATTGGTGCAAAGCCATCTGAAGGAGTGTTTTTTACATATATTTATATAGATATATATATATATATATATAGATATATATATATATATATATATATATATACACGTATATATATATATATATATATATATATATATATATATATATATACACACACACACACACACACACACACACACACACACACACACACACACACACACACACACACACACACACAAATATAAAATACACAGAAAGACAGACAGACACACACACACACACACACAGTGGAAGTAATGCCCAATTTACAGAGGTCAGAATCAGGGACATTCTGTAGAATTCTGGACAGACAGGAATAATGTGGTGTCAATGAGATGAATGTATTCAGAATACTATGTTTAAAATAATGCTGCTGGAAGTGATCCATGAGATATTTTGGGCAGTTTTTCTGTCCTTGTGACTTGTGTGTGGAGTTGGGATGAGGGGAATGGCACAGAGAGAGACTATTGTATAAACAGTCATAACAACACTAATGTTGGCAGTGATCAACCAGACACATTGGGCAATATTTTGGCTTGGCGATTTGTGTGGGCAGTTTGTATGAGCAGGACTGTGCTATGACAGAAGGGTTATTGGAGGTTTTACAATAACGTTGGCAGTGATCTACCATTATTTAGGCAACATTTCTGGCTTTGTAATTTGCTTTGGAAGTTGAACTGAGGGGAACGGCACCATGAAATAAGTGTTATTACTGTTTTTACAATAATGCTGGCAGTAATCAACCAGATATCTTGGCAATATTTTTCTGACTTTGTAATTTGTGTGGAGAAACATGAATTGGAATACTTTAATAAGTGGCAACTTGTTTGTGTGGATTGTGGAGATGAAATATTACATGGCCATCAGATGTTGTGGCTATAACTGCTGGGTGGAGGTTGGGGTTTGATGAATAAAAGGAACTGACAATCTTGTCTTTGTTCAGTTTAAACAGTCACTATCTGGCTCTGAAGGACTAGTGCGATTTCATGACAAATAAGATGGACTACTTTACTGGACACCTGATATGCACAAATACAGTAGGTATAATTGAAGTGGTGTCTGGTGTTGAAGAAAATGACTAGCTGACTGCTGCTGTTTGCTTATTATTTTGGCTTTCCAGTGCCGATGTGATTATGTGAAGCAATGTGCAGTATTTTAATGTGTGGTAACTGCTTGCTTGGTACAAAGGTGAAATACATCACATGGTCACCTCTTTTATGATGTGGCTATAACTACTTGGCATGGGTTGTCTGGGTTAAAGTAAGTCACCCTATAGACACTCTCCACCTAGTCGAAAACCTGCCTACTCATGGGTATACCCAGAAGGTCACTGTACTTGTGTGCAAACTGGTAATGTCATTTCTTTAACATTCTTACTAAATCTCAGAGGTCACTATATTGTATTGGACTGGGGACAATGTGGTCATTATTTCTTTAACTTTCATAACAATTTTCAGAGGGTCACTATAGCTTGTATAGGAGCACTGTATAGTCTTCATAAGTTGGAAACTTTATTGTAATTATTACTTTTTTTTCATTTCCACACAATAAAACTTTTGATGCATATACAGGTACCTTCTTGGGACCACGTTTCCTCTGGATTTTTGGCTTAATACAGTTGTTTCCTCCACTGTTATCAGAGTGCAGTCTATGCATCAGAGACAACATGAATGAATAACGAAAAACTGCAAACAGTAGGACAAACTGTGAGAAATAGAAAGAAAAAAGTAAAAAGAAATCTGGATAGTGTGAGTAGGCCAGAAGGGACAGGTGATTGGGGTGGAGGTGGGATTGGGTACTGTTGATCAGAGTATGGATGTACTTTTAAGAAGCTTTCCGGTGAGCTAGCACTTGTATATAAATACTAAGCAAGTGCATGCAAGACTGCCATTTTGTAGTGAGCTACAGAGGTGCAAGCATGTATGCATGTGTAATAGTCAGTTTGTTTATAATTCCTGTTTCTGATATCAATCCTGATGCATTTGTACATAATAAAATATATAAACAAACACCCAACCCTCTTCATTTTAACTAGCTAGACAAGACAAGTGATATGGTGCCAGAAGTTGGATCCAAAGTCAAGACCATGAGCCACTCAGTTAAAATTGGAGGAATATATAGGAGTGGATCATCCGTACTGCTCAAATGACTTGCAAAACAGGTCAGAAATGAATTCCAGGTACTAAAACTCACTTAAATGATTTTTTAATCAACGAATATAAAATGAAGCACTCAAAGCACTCAAAACAAATTTCCAGTTAAACAAAATGCCTGAAACTACGACATATTAATAAAAGTATTCGAAATAGTTATGAAAGTGTTTGAAATGATATCTGATAGTTATGAAAGTGTTTGAAATGATATCTGACTCCCACAAAATGTATAAAACAAGAACTACCATATTTTTTCACTATGTGCTACTTTTTCACATTAATTAAGCTATTCAAAATATCTGAAGTGTACTAAGTGTTCGCAAGTTTGTGCAGTATTACACTACTGTTATTTTGCAAAATAAACCATTTCAAAGAATATTTTGCAAAGTAAAGTATTTCGAAGTGTTTACTGAGCATTTGAATTTTGTTACAAGTACCTGGTGTGTGTGCATGTTCATACACAATTACAAGGGCCATATTTTGCATTGTGTTTAAGCATTATTTGTTGCCATGGTAAAAGGATTTTGCAGACTTGTATTTGATAGCAATACTGCAGAGTATTGGAGAGTGTTTGAGCAAGGGTATGATATTTTCATACAGGATGCATTTTCTGACAAAGATGCACATACAAAGACATTTATTCTGCTTAATTTAGCTGATCCAGAAGACGTTGAAAGATAATGTTCATTTCTGCAGCATACCTCTCAACCTAGAATCATCAAAAATCTGGACAAGGCCCATGAAAAATAGGTACAAATCTGTATGCTGTTTAACATAAATTTGCATACATAATTATGTAACCCCACCCACTCCAATGGAATTGTGGGGTACCTACTTTCAAATGCAAACTGAAGAGCATACAACCAAAATATGGCACCAGAGTCCCCCTGCAGCCACTCCAGTGTCCCATTACCTGGTTATTTTGTCCCATTTACCATAAACACGGTGTGCACACTGCTTTACTTCTACAATGATTTGGATTTTATTTTTACACTTTACAGCATAATGCACAAACACTAATATTAGACATCTGCTAAACAAAGCAATACTGTCTCACAATGAAAATAGAACTGTCATTAAAACTACTCTGCTCTTGAAACTCAACATTCATTAAAATAGCATTGAAACCTACACCATATCCAAAAAAAATGCATCTGGCCAGTGGTGGATAAAGATTACCTTTGGGCTGTTTTCAGATCATTGGCCCCTTGCACACAAAACAAGAAACATACACGTGTTCTTTGATACACCTTCCTGACTCTATTAAATTATATTCCTTGTATAATACAGCACACTTGTTAGAGCACATTTTAAATTTGTTTAAACATTTTTTCAGTAGGCAATGAAACAAAATGCATGAACCAGTAATGACAAAATTGCCCAATTCAGAACATTTCCATCATAAAAGTCTACTTCCACACACACACACATATCTATATATATATATATATATATATATATATATATATATATATATATATATATATATATATATATATATATATATATACACACACACACATATATATATATATATATATATATATGAACTAGAATGACAGTAGTGTAAGGCACAGGCATCTTGCACAGCTTCTTACACTTATTTTCAATTTCAGTTTTTTTTTTTTTTTTTTTTTTTGCAAGGAGGGGGGACAAAAGGCCAAAAACCAGGGACAAATTTTAAACATTGCTTGTATAATTTTGGAAAGTTGCTAGAATAAAATGTTGTGTTACCACCATGCATTTTACTTTCAAGTCTTAGTCAGATCAGCATACCACTATGCTAAATCAGCAGCTTGTTTCCCAAAAGATAGGAAGACTGAAACTTAAATGGCCATCATTTAGTGAAAATTCAGTTCACACTTCTCACCATAGTTCTCAACCTCTTAGCACAATAAACCTTGACAAAGCCAATAATGGGGGAATACAGCCGCAAAATAGGTACAAATTTCAAATATCGGTCTTATACACTTAGAAAATTGCTAGAATACAAGGTTTTGTTACCATTTATTTTCTGAAGAATATGAAGTCTGAAATTCAAATGTCTGTCATTATTTAATGAAGTCACCCTTCAGTGATTTGCCACAAACATCCCGAAAACCAGATTTTATGAGGAACAGATTAAAAATATGGCAGAAATTCACAAGTGGTGGTGGCTACAGAACCAGTAGAACAACGAATCTTTTATGTTGTTTCCTTCAAATAATGTACAAAAAGAGTACCTGGCATCAACTACCTCCTACACATTAAGCATTGCACCAATTGTATGCAAATTCTACAACTACAAAACAGGAAAATGCAATTACTGTTAATAGTGCAAAACTTGCATATATAGCACTTACAGAAAGTGGGCTAAACATGAACAAAGAAGAAAACTTTAAACACTTCAAAGACATTGGTATTACAGCATCTGTTGCCATATCTGCAGCACTGTTATTAAACAGAACCACAAACAAATGCCTAAGAATTCATAGGAAAGCAATTAATTTTTGTAATGAAACCTGGGTGCCTGAGTAAAATTTCAGCCTTCCTGCTGAAACTTCAAGTCAGCAGCCTTTTGTTAAGAATAAAATAGTCCATTATAATTTAGTTTGCTATTATTTCAGAGGCACTGTTTTGTTACACTGTAAAGTACAATGTAATGCCTATATCACCTTTCACATGTGCTTTACTCAAAAAGACTGACAGCTCGATTAAATATTTGCACTGTAATGAGTACAAGAAGCTGCCAACAAAACAGCCATTATGCATGCAAAAATAGCTACTCACAGAAATTGAACTACAAGGAAAAATATGAGAAAAACTTCCCTCCCAATCATGTTAAAATGTACAGATCTGAAAGCAGCATGGGTAGCTTCAAATAACTGCAGTAAAAATATTTAAAAAGCTAAACAAGGAGCAGAAGCACTGACGCATTTCTTCACTCGGTAATAGTGTCCCTTCGCTTTGCAACAACAAAGGATTAACTACTTAAAAGGAATGTCTGACCAACCTAGCAATTTCTAATGGTCATTAGCTTGGCCTGTCTCTGATAAAACACCACTTCCCTGCATCTCATGCACTGTTCAGACTGGATGATCTTGTCTAATGAAGTTATAAAACTGCTGCATGCAATAAAGAAAATCCTTCACTAACAGCAACCATATTCCGAAAGAAAAAAAAAAAACACTAAAGCTTCAAGGAGAATTTTCTAGGTGTGGTACCATGTAACCCCCTAAACAAATTGTAGCTAGGCTAGGGAAAGAAACATATTAACACACACATGCCTTACGATAACTGCTTGCAGCATGACAACAGCCATGAATAAAAACGATTTTCTGCGACGACTGCCTGCAGCATTTGAACATATCCAAAATGCGTGCACACACACACACACACACACTACTGCTTGCAGCATTTGAACATATCCAAAACGCCCAGCCGGAAATGTGTGCAGAGCTCATTTCCGATAGGCTGGTAGCACCGACGGCACTGATGTCATTGCGCACGTGATGATGTCAGCCAAAAAAGTGCAAACATTTAAACTGAAGTGGAAACAAATTGGAAATGAAGGGGTGCCACTCGGAAATTGTGCCATCCCATCATTTGGACCCCAAAACTCGGTAAGAAATGAGTAATTTGGGATGGTTGGGATGTATGGTATGCAGGGGAGTGGGAAAACCGCCATACAGTGGGACTGGCTGAAACAAAGTAAGACCTTGAGTGCTCAAAACATAAATTTAGAGAAATATGTAACCCCCAAATGAATATTACAATGGAAAGGCGCATGTTTTACACAAGAGATGCATGTTTTAATTGTGCTGGTATAATATCTGACGTAACAAAGCTTCTTTGTGCTTGGCTTGGACACCTGTGACTGCAGGACTTGGATTTTTGCTTCCAAAAGCATCTGGACCTAAAAAGCTGATACAAGTATATATTTTTGCACTTACTCTAACTGTTTCAGCGATATTGTAACACTTGTGTGCTGCATTTATTTGGTTGAATTTATCACTGTTTTTCAGTTTGCACTTGTCATTGAAACTCCATATGTTTATTGCTCTTAGGTTGTTTTAACAGTATTCTGCAAAAACTGTTCCAAGTCTGACAAAATATTTCAAAGTTTTGCAAAGTTTTTGTGTTGTGAACATTTCTCAGGATTAGTGAACTTATTTCCTAGGACTCCTGCTTTTTCAGGAATTCTTACTTCTGTTCTAAAGCATTTGTTACTGCACGAGCTCAGAGTGGGTTTGCTTTACACTGGAAGTGTTCTTCTGCACTTTGTTAGGAGTAGAGAGCTAAGTCAACACAGCCAAGGTGAGAACTACTGGTCAATAGCTTAATGTGGTTTTTTTTCATCTGATTGGCCTGAGGGTTTAACTTTAAAAAAAAGTCTTTCATCCTGATGGTAAAAAAGCCTCACATTTGCATATCACACAAACATGGTTCCCAGTGTTTGGATATAAGCAAACCTCTCTGGTTTAAAATTCTGCATAGGAAATGCACTCCATAGTCTCACACTGTTCACAGCTGCTCGAAAAGCTGACAGTTTGTGTGGAGGGTGGTACCACTATAGGTCATCTAATAGTATACTACTAAACACTCTCACTTTGACCTTTAAGTGACTCTGCCTTACTTCTTCCCCTCTAGAAACTGTGTTGCCTTGCTTGCATAGGGTAGATTTTGACCTGTTGAATGTAGACTGTTTGGTATTACTGTGCTCTTAGACCAGCCACCTTACATTAAGAGGGCCTCCCTGCACCCGTGTGGCAGAAGTGTGTAGCTCAGGACCCATCTGAGTTGGACATTGCTGGAGAAAAGCTCAGCCTGTGGCTTTCCCACTAGTAGTTGTTTTAAACTGTTTAAATTTGCTTGTATACAAGCCTCACATTTGTATGGGTTTATGCTCAGTTTACCGGAGCTGCTCAATGTGTGGAAACTTTAGCCAGAGGTCTGGAGTGCATCTGCACTGAAATCCAAGGCATCCACCAGAACCCCCCCCCAAAAAAAAAATAAGTATACTTTAAGCCAGCACTGCACTTTGTTGACTGTATTTAATTGAATTACTGCTTCATTTTTGCTGTTTGTGATCATGTCCAACTAACCAATCTCCTTCTCAAATACCACATTCAGAAAAATCCTGTCACAATGGATAGGCAGTTTCCCATCATTTCTCCTAACAGCTTGATTGATATGGGTATTTTGAGACAATGCAGCAGTTGCCTCGTGCATACAACCATTTATCCTAAAGCGAACTAACACCCTATGTGAGAGATGCAAATACACTGTGGAATTGGATTCAATTCTCTAACGTAAAAACAAACTAGACATCAAACATGTTGTCAGCACACACACTTCACCTCTCACGCAAACCTTACCTCTCACACAAAATAAGGTCATGACACCTAAACGCACATATGCAGCGGTACTCTATAAAAGCCTACCAAAAGAACAGAGACCTCCCAAAAGCACACCACCCACACTCACCACTAAACCAAAAGAAACCACTACACATATCAACATGTACACCTGTGTCTCAACAAACAAGCCCCTAAGGCAAAATACATCAAATGTCTTGGTCATAGGTGACTCCACAGTGATACACATAGATGTCCCCCTCACTAGAACGGACAAGAAGGTCATGGTCCAACAAATCATGCATGCACTCAAGCCACTCAACAAGTACCATTATGATTGCCATAGTCCACTTTGGAGTCAATGACTTGAGATGTACCTCACTGGAATATATGAAGAGAGACATGACGAAACTCTCTGATTGTGTGTCCCAGACAGGTATGTCTACAGCCCTAAGCAATATCCCACACTCACCCAGGAAGAGGACACAATACATGCCACAATCTTCTTCTTCTTTCGGCTTTTTTCCCGGTTAGGGGTCGCCACAGCGGATCATCTGTCCGCTCATGATTGGCAGTGGAGTTTTACGGTGTCGAGTTGCCAGCCCGGCGCCCAACCTTCCACAGAAGGCACACACACGCACACACTCACACCTAGGGCCAATTTAGAGTGTCCAATCCATCTACTGCATGTCTTTGGGATGTGGGAGGAAACCGGAGCACCCGGAGGAAACCCACGCGACCACAGGGAGGACATGCAGACTCCACACAGAAGGCACCCCAGCCGAGAATCGAACCGGAGAACCTCTTGCTGTGAGGCGACAACTCTAACCGCTGCACCACTGTGGCCGCCCACAATACATGCCACAATATAAACAAAAAATGATTGACTTCAACAACTGGTTCAGCTTCTGGTGTCAGTCCAGGGAGATTCAGTATCTGTCAGCCTGGGAAGATACGATAGACAGACCTTGCTGCACCTTATCCCCCCTAGGCTTTCAGATACTATCAAAGGCCCTCGCGTCCTCCATAGTACTTTTTTAGGCTACCTCAAAATAACAAATTTTCCAATGTAACAAAATCTAATCAAGACATACTCAAGGTTGTGCTGCCATTTACACACTAAACCACACTCTCTGGAAGCACTCCTCACCTTATAGGATGTTGACATCTGTACAGTTACTGAGACATAGCTCATGGCCACTGACAGCACCCCAATAAGGCAGGGCTACAATGCCTTCCACACAGTCAGACCTCAAAATGAGGAAGAAGGAACCAAAGGTGGAGGAGTATCTATCTTCATTAAACCAAATACACTTTGAAACTGGTCAAACAGCATGACTCTAACTACTGCATGTCCAATTACCTATTGGAAAGTACCATACCACATCATTGCTAGCTATAGATCCCCCACCATGAACAAGGGTAAGCACACCGACCTACCTCAATTTACTGAAATCCCTCACCATACAGCCCAACACCTCAGTCATGGGGTATTTCAACTATCCTTCCGTAAACTGGGGGACATGCACAAGCAAAAATACGCTCGCCCAGAGGTTCCTGGACTATGTTAACACAAATACTCTAGAGCAGACAGCCTGCACCCCCAGTAAGGGCTCTAATGTTCTGGATACTGTACTCACCACATGGGGGGGGGGGGTCACTGTACTTCCTCCATGTATGATGCTCTCCCTGGTTAGACCACAAATCAGTCTTGTTTGAAGTAACTACAAGAACGGACACCCTCAAAGGAAGAATAATTATAAAAAAAAGCTTTACCAAAGCTAACTACAGCCTACTAAGAGATGGTATAAAAAGCTTCATACCACCAGCACTCACAGACACCAATGATCACTATGCAGAAGTGTACACAAATGCCCTGTACAAACAGTTCAGTGACTGGGTAAACTCTGGTGTACCTGACCGAATCAAAACCAGGTCTTCCTGTAAAAACAAACCACTGTGGTGGACTTCAACTATAAAAAGATTATATAACAAGAGGAATAAACTGTTGACCAAAAGCAAGAGGGATATCACTCTGCCTAGGAAGAGTTCCCTCCTAAGCCTAAACAAGAAAATCAAAAATCTTGTAAAGTCTTCTAAAGCAAATTACAAAACTAAAATCACTTCCCTAGCAAAGGATAATCATAAGGCATTCTACAGTGTTGTTGCTTGCCTCTGACATAGAAATAAGATGTTTGAAATTGTTAGACAAACTGACTTGAAAAGATAGATGAGGTAGTTGCAGCAGTTACTTCATATATTACATTTGTAACAATCGTCTAATGTCCTACTTAGGGGATCTGATTTCGCCATTATGAATTTCAAAGCATGGACTACCAACCTGTCATCCATTTTCTGCTTGAGAAATTGCCAAAGCAAACATGTATTTGATTTTTTAACCAAGGTTTTGCTTAGAAGTGTCTTCAGCAGTATTTTTCAACTTTTAGCATCATCATTCTAACAGGGAATAATTTATTTTGTACATCTGACATTATTGTAATGGGTATCAAAGAATATATATACATAATTTTTGGACATGATAACTTCAGTCTATGCTGTCTAAGTTGGCCAATAACAATGCCTCTTTTGTTGGACAAATGAATAGTTTTGTGATACACAGAGGTTTGCATTTGTTTCTTTGAAATGATAGCTGAATGGAGGCTGGACAATACACATTTACAGTGACTGCAACCTCTATTTTTGCAAAACATATACATACATATATTACATTTTCATTAACATTGTGGCATTCCTGCTCTGGGCCAGTAATCAAGGAGCCTGAATCCTCACTACTGACACCAGTGAGGGACGTTCACTTGGAACAAAAATAGATACACAAAGTATTTCCAGATGCAGTAGCTCTCTGCACCAAGCACAATAGAGCACACAGGGAACACACCCTGTCCAGGGGCTGGATTTCCATCTGTCTCTCCCCCCCCAGGTAAGAGTCCCCACTGGCACAGCTGTACAGTTGAGTCCTCAGCTGAGTGTTCCAAACAATGTTTTCCACCACTCTCTCTGTGAAACCAGTGCTCTGTGTCCCTGCTCCAAGTAGCTGTCACACACACTCTGAAATTATCTTCTCACACACACCTGGGAAAGGCTGGCACAGATTTACTAGCTATGCCCCTTCTACCCAAACTATAAGGCAGGTACTACCCACCAGAACACTCAAAAGCCAGCTATTCTAAGGATCTTACAACAGCACCCAATGACACTGAGTAAAATTAACACTAATACAAATGGTAGTGTTTGACCAATGCAGCAAGGCTTTCAGGAGCAGCCACAATGTCACCAAATAAATATAAGTACTCTCAAAGGTTAAACTATTCCCTAAAAGGCCAGCAACAATGAAATATTTAAATATATTTGATAATAAATAATAAAATAACATGAAAATACAAAATATCTATTTACAATAGACACCACAGTTTCAATCACAAGAAATATTAAAAATAACACATATGGATAAATTCACACAGATACAGAAAAACAGTACTTACTTAATCTCACTATATTTTCCTGACTGATCTAAAGAATTACTGTCCCCTAGTTACTTACTAAAAGCAAGGCAAGATGACATGGGTGAGTGCTCTTGTCAGTTCCAATAACAGACTGCTCTAATACTTCTTTCTCATCTGCTATTAAAACATCATTTCAGTGCTGGATTACAGAATGACATCACATACATCTGGTCATCTGACTATGATTCCCACACTACCCAGAATTTAGCACATATGTTTTACCATACGCACACAAAGAGCTTTGCTAAGATGTGTTATAGCATCTGGAAGCTATAAAACAATTTCAAAATTTCCACCCTTCCAGGGTAACAATTAGTTCATCCCTAAGAACTCCTAGTCCTGGTTTTCACATACATTTTGTCTCTGGCTGCAATCAGAACTGTAAGATACAATCCTTATGGCCTAAACCAGGTAAATTAATTTCAGAGTACTTTTCAAAGTTAGCTGGACTGAGATTAACCTTTTCTCTTCAGTATCCTCTGTTACAATAAATTCATTTCAACAATTACAATACAGTCTGACATACAGGTCTATTTCTTTTCTGTCCAGCAGGACCTACTGTTGATACATTTTTAACACAAGCATCTGTACAAATCAATTTGATATACAAATGACATATAATTCTTTATAAAACTCCAGCTAGCTATGCTGGCATATGTTAAACATCCACTGCCCTACTTCTCCTGGAATAGCTGGCAATACATCACATTATCACAAACAGTTCAATCAATACATTAATTAAAGGTTACAAGCCCTGTCAGAAATTTAGAGAGATAAAGAAGGCTGTATCAAATTACTCCCCTATGAATGCAATGCCATGAAAATTGTAGCTGATGAGAGTGGCGACGCTGTTGCCTAGTCTTGCCACAAAGCATCCACCCAGTGTGAGAGTAATATGAAGTTAACAGCTTGGGAACTGCATGGAATGACATCTAGAATATTGTGTGACATGGTGTAAAGGCAGAGTGTGGAAAGACAAAATCCTTGCAACTCAAAAAAGTTTATTATTAAACAAAAAAATAAAAATATGAGGTAAGAGAGATTTTTCATGCAGGACAAGCAGAGACAAGATGAATTGTTTACAAATGTTTAAATTACAAGGAAGGAAAGTAACACAGGAAAAAGGCAATATAATCATAGTGGCAAAAAATATGATAGACATAGCCTAGTGAAAGTGAGTAATAAATGTATAACAATTTTATAAGTTAAATATAAAACTATGTTTTGCCTGACCATAGAAGAAAAGTGCCGTGGCAGAAGAAACGGCTTGAAGTACTCTGAAGAAGATAATCTGACAAAAGCACACAACTGATCTCAAGTAACCTTTCCAAATGTTACTAAAATCGGACAAACATCTGAATGGTACTGTGAGTACACTGAAAAACATCTACAATAGACATCAAAATAAATATGAATTCTCTAAAAGTTTAGTGCCATTCATCTGATAAGCTGAAGAAAAGGTTTATAGTGAAAACTTCTATCTCATATTATTAATCAATGCAAACTAAAATGGTTACAGTGAAAGCTGAAATGTGAGCAAAGTAATGGGCAGGCTGACTGCTGGGAAGATGGACAGTTTTGGTAAGGGCATCAGAAAAACTTATACCAAAGTAATGTATATTTTACACAATGCAAGTAGCTGAGGGTGTGTAGTGCCTTTAGATCAAACACATTACCTTGAAAATATGGAAGAATGACATCCAAAGTGATTTAATGTCCACATATTTATTTCTGGAGCTAATATGGGGTTACTCATGACAGATGGCTTGGCATGATGGTTAACATCTTTACCTCACAGATACAATGTACATGGTTTGATTCTTATTTTTAGTTACTGGCTAGGCTTACAATAGTCTGCAGACTGACAGGCTAGTATTTACCTATGAATGTGTGTAAAATGAGAGCAATCGTATCACTGATCATCGACTAGTCAAATACACATGAAAAAATCAGAAGAGCATCAAACAAAAATTCCCAAAGCATATTCAGTTTTCAATTGTGTATCTTGTTTGGAATAAAAAATAGAGGAGGGTAAAGTTTTCTTCTTTCTCTAGTACTTTGTGGATAAATTACTAAGGATAGGGAATCCAAAATGAAACTATTACAAAATGTGACATGCAGCTGTGGGATTTTATAGTAGTATGTCAGAGTAAGTGCATGATGAAGCTGAAAATATGGGAGTGAAAGGGATTTTATGTATTTTATTAGTTAATTAATTTAGCCTCCTCTTACTCTGCAACCAGCTATCCCCTCTGATCACCTACAGACCCCTTTTGTTAACCACTCCACCTTATGTTGGAGGCAAGAGACAATGGACCCTCATTCTTTCTGGGGAGCAGCAGCAATTTTCTCCCTTGCTGTCCAAGGTTCCTCCACTACTAGCAGGCATGGAGTACACAGATCAGTCTCATTTGCTACAGTTGCACTGTACCTGACTTGCACATGCATTTTGCAAACAGTCCCAAGCTTACTAGTTTTGTGTCTACAGTTAGTTACTAGCCTTCAAGACAACATGCTTCACTGGTATGAGACATTTATCCCTTTGGAGAGAGGACAGAAGGCCACTAACTGTTTAATTCTGTCTTCTCCAGCTTCTGCCCTAGAACTA
The DNA here is from genome assembly GCF_019279795.1 of Protopterus annectens. Lineage (NCBI taxonomy): Eukaryota > Metazoa > Chordata > Ceratodontiformes > Protopteridae > Protopterus > Protopterus annectens. Next base: position 328,341,445 of record NC_056728.1, read on the forward strand.
CTGGCTGAATACTCGAACCAGAAGCTATGGTTTTGCAGAATGAAGTACAGAGCAGGAGGTGAGATGTAAACATTTTATTTCAAAAGCAAACTATAAAGATTTGTAGAATTTGTTTTAGTGTAGGATGGTATGCTGAGGTAATGATTAGAGTGTGAATGACAGCAGCATCTACTCAGTTCAAGGAAAGCCCTCTCCACAAGCTGGGAGATAAATATTTTTTTATTATACTTCATATTTTGTGCTACAATAATGAATCATTTTACTGTAGTTTTTATACCTCAAAAATGGTCTCAATAGACATTGTTAAACTGATATGATTTTATTTTCCAATTTATTCAGCTTATTCTTACAAAACAGTTTGGGTCCCCAAAATAATGACACAGCACAGGCATAATAAATGAAGTAGTCTGCTTATCCTTTCATTTATGACGACAGTGCTTTGAGTGAATGGCTTCTAAGAGTGTCTGTGCAAACAGTGCCAGCGTTTCTTTTCCATCCAGCCACTCTCATCACTCTACAGAAAGGTGGCGTGTCAACTGACCCAGGCAATTATAGGCCCATCTGCCTAACTAGCTTGATCTGCAACACCATGGAATGCATTATCATGGACTATAAACGAGGGCATTGGCAACCTTCAAATGCTTGACCCCACACAGTTTGGTTTCATCAAAGGGAGCTCATGCCTGTTAAACTTGGTCTACTTCTTTGAAACAGTCGCCAAAGCCATAGACGAGGGGAAGATGGTGCACACTGCCTACCCTGACCTAGCCAAAGCCTTCAACACTATTTCCTACTCAGGCATAAAAGATAAACTCTCCCAGTTAGGCATCAACATGTATGCTACCAGATGGGCAGCTAACTGGCTCATTGATAGAACCCACTCAGTCAAAAGAGGTGAAGGTACCTCTAGTAGTAGACCCGTAACAAGTGGTGTACCCAAAGGATCGTTTTTTGGGAATCTACTGTTTGAGACATACTTTTGTGAGGTGCAAGTCAAAAGCAGTGGTCTGTGACTGACCAAGTTTGCAGATGACTGCAAGCTGGGTGCTGTCTTAAGTTCCACTAGTGATGTGAACATTCTCCAAGAGGGCCTTACCCAAACTAATGACTAGTGCCAGAAGCATGGCCTCAAACTGCATGCAAAGAAATGCATCATTATCCCCTTTGGGGAAAATGGTGTCCCCGCTAATTATCACATTAATAACGATGTACTTAAGCATGCAAGCAGTTGTGAGGGCTAGCAACCTGACTTTTGACCACCACATTACCTGTGTTGTATGGAAGGCTTTCTACATGGCCCACCTCATAAGTAATGGTATTTCATCCACGAACCAAGAGGTCATAACATCCCTGTACTTCTTCCTCATCAGACCCATTATCGAGTACAATGCCCCCCTTTGGCATGTACACTGCCAAGCACATGCCACAGCTGAAGAGACCACAGAGGTTCCTGACCAGGAAAGTCCAGGGTCTCAAACACCTATACTATACAGATAGGCTAAAAGCTCTGTCCCTCTACTCAGTCTCATACAGACTGCTCAGACATGACCTGTGTCTGGCATACAAGATCTCAGACCCAGCCTTGATGGAGTTGCTGCATATCTGCAAGTCAAACTACACATGCGTAACCTGCACACAAGGCCTCAACCTGGTATATGACATTAATAGACCTTGTTGGCAGGATAGATTTCTGTCCAAAAGACTCCCCCATCCGTGGAACAGACTCCCTTCTCCATGTCAAGCAGAGTACCTCACTAGCCCCTCTTTAAGAGGACATTGGACAACTGGATGGGAAACATAAAATACACCCGTGGGATCCCACCTGTGACCCTGCTGGACAGGGGAAACAGGCGCTGACTTTGTGGGAACATGGGAAAAATTCTTGGCTAGGCTTATAAGGGCCTCCGGACCAATAGCCTAGTATCATCCTATGAACCTATTGGACTACTCTAATATTTGCAGACAGCAGGATTCTAAAAAGCATTTAATGGTACACTTGCATCTTCTTCCATACAAAGGAGATAAAGTACAGGGTTTTAATAAGTATACAAAGCTGTAGTCCCTGGGTAATTCCAGACCTTCTATCACAGTCTTATTTGGGAACTTCAACATCTAAGCAATGCTATTAGCTCTGCTCATTCATCCGCGAATAGCAGTTGTCTACTTCAAAAGCTAAAACCTACTTCTAGTATCTCATGTTTAATTTCTTACAGCTGACTGGCAAAATGGAAATAATGAAGGTGTTTGTTTATATAGTCTAACTCACCCCTTTTATGTATAGAATAATTTCTTTAGCAATTTATTCTTTGGTAAATAATTTTACACTTTAAGCAGCTGTGTGCACTTTGTAGCCCTTTAATGGCCCTATCAGGACAGTATCTGGATGTAAAATTGTGGGTGGGGAATAATAGTAAAAATTATGGAAATTGTATTGTCTTCACAAAATAATGCAAGGTAAAAGACATTTGTTTCTTAAAAGAGAAAAATCTGAAAAAAAAAAAAAAATAATATCTCTTCCTGTTCTACGAGAAAAATGGAAATGAAATATTGAAAGTTTCTTAGCATTAAGCTTTGTCTAGTTGACACTACAGAGGGAGAAAAATAAATATGGGATTAAGTAACTACATTACAGTATAGCATTCTCCTTCAAGTGCTGGGTAAAGAATACAATGCCTCTTAAGAAAATAAGGTATCTGAAACCTACTGGGTATAGTGAATTTTAGAAGGTATTTTGATTACCTTTTGAATTTCCACCATCCAATGTTTTGGGGCCACTATATTACATCCATAGCTATGGTAAACCAAATTATATTTAATACTCAGTAGGAGCTAGTTTCTTCCCCAGAAATACAGTTCTCTGAACTGAAATGATCAAATATACTTTACTGAAAGGCACACATGAAAAAGTATTTGCTGGAACCACATTTTACTGAAAGCACCAAAGAAATACAAAGTATTAAAAAGTATAAAACAAATTAGCTGTTTTCAAAGGGACAAGACCCCCTGCACCCAACAATGAAGAGGGCCTTCTCACCTCAGTAGTTATTACAGAAGTCCACTGCCCCATGTTATTTGAGCTAAGTGCAAAGATTTATTTGATCACAGCCCAGCCAACTCTTCCACCAAATTACACAGACATTTACTGCACAGTAAAAATTGGGGTGCAAAATGGGATTGCTCCTTGCACTCAAGTTTTGTTTTACATTTCTCTATATTTTTCACTACTCATGTTTCCCATGTAACATGAAAGTGAACTAGTACTACTCAGTAAAGAGTCATTCATTTTACACCTTGGAGGTTAGTAAAAGAGGAGGAGCAGATATTTCATGCAACTTACAGGTCTTTATGCACCCCAGTTAGAAAGATGGAAGGCAGTTAAGAACAGAAGCACAAAACAAGGGGGCTGGAATGTTGTTTAAGGGACGTACAGATCAAAGTATCTAGATGAAGTTAACAGCAGAGGAATAAACTTACAGGTAAAGGGTTTACACAGCCATATAATAAAAGCTTTTTCGAGCACAGAAACACTGGTGTTAGGGAATTTAATACAGGAAAAGTAAACTTGTAGGTAAATGTTTTTTATGGCTCCACAGCATAAAATGTTCTTACTAAGTAAGTCTGACAATAGAGCAACAAGACATATTACAAAATAAACTGTAGACTGGGATGAAAGATGTTACAGGATAAAGGATTTTTACTAGAGCATATGACATGATATGAAATGCTGAAGGTAAAATTGGTTCTTAAACACTAGGACAAAACACATGACTATGTGGTTACAAGAAATACCAAGGTATAGAGGAGATATCAAAATTCATTACTAGACCATTAATATTCAAAGGACTATGGAAAGCCATTGAGAAGGTATGGTGTACCACAAAGTTTGGCAAGGGTAGTGTATGGAATAATAATTTGGGGAAATTAGGTTATTCTAACATGGGCCATCTACAAAAGGCCATGCCCTTATGCATTACATAAGCAACAATAATAAACTAAGGAATGTCATCAGGTCCATCTGATGCACACACTAGTCACTGACATATCAAAGCACCCTGACACTACTTTTACTCCTTTTGTATTTGTATGCCCATTTTTATTTATTTTATTTAACACCTGTCAACAGAGTAAGAGAGCTAGTCCACAAACTCTTTTCAGTCATGTCCTGGGAAACAAGGGGAATGGAAAATTTGGTATACATACAAGGATAATTTAATTGTGTGAGTCGGGAAACAAGAACTACTTTTAATAACTTATTTATTTTTATATGAGACAAGAATAACTCTGTGAAAAAGCAGAGGCATGCGGACACTATGGAAATTCTGTGTATATATTAACTGGAAGTCAGGACTGAACCCTGCACCCTCAAACTGTTAGGCAGATATCTTATTACTGCACCACATTTCTGTCCTATGCATGTGGTGCACATTACACACTGCAACACTAAATTCTTACGAAAGGCAACTTTTTTTTAGTTTTTATTTTTCTAGAACAGATCCTACAGATGTTTTCAATGGTAATTTTATTGCATCAGTCTGCGATAAAGTTTCCATATCACTGAACATGCTAGAAAATGTAGGAAACAACTCAAGTGTGTGCCGAGTGACAAATTCTGCCAGAGCACACCAACACAAGGTTTGAATATACAACCTTTTAAGCACTTCAAAAATATTTTTCAGCAGTCTTGGCCTCTCTTATTAACCATCTGCCCACTTTATCTCTGTTGGAAACACAGAATATACTGATTGTGTATCCCTTTGTATTTTTTTTTCATTTTTGTTCTATGTGGTACAATCCACCCAGAGTGTACCCGTTTATGCCTTACTGCAGATCTGAAAATGGGCTAAACCTTTTAAATACATTAACAGACAATTATGTATGCATCTCTAAAATATTTAGTTACATTATACAAAATACCTGTTCTGCTCAACATAAAACATTTCCAGTGTGGTATGAAGGTCTAATACATAAGGGAAATCAGGGGAAATAAAATGAGAATGCCTGTGTGAGGAGAAAACTCCAAATTTAAAAGCTGTATAACTATATAATATACATGCATATACTTTCAAAGCTCAGTTGCCAAAACATAGACTTTAAAAACACATTTAGTATTTTGGATCAGTCTCTTGACGAAGCAACTGGTAGTAGTCTTATAAACACTACCAGAATGCACTGTCTATCCCTCAGCACTGTTTTTCTTTTAGTTTTTTTCATATGTACACGTCCTCTTAAAGGCATGGAATGCTGACATATAATGCTGGTTACAGTACGTATGAATCAGAACTGGGATCAGTCAAGAGTGGTAGGATGCATTACACTGAAAACGTACACTGCTCTACATCTGTGAGTCAGTCATTTAACAGGCTGGCAGGCAAAGCAGACACATCTAATGTAAAGGGGAAATGTTGAAGGAGTACTCTAAAAGTTGCATTAAAGATAATAAGCACTATAAATTATGCAATGCTGTAATTTGTGTAGGGAAAACAGTGCTAATCAAGGAAACCCATTTTTATTTGAAGTTTGTTTTAGGACTTACCTTAAACCTTTGATCACTGTGTCGCTCTGATGAATGACCAGTTTTATGAATAACATTTTAAATGGCACTTATTATTAGCAGAGGACTGGTATTTTTTTTTTTTTCTTAACTGTGCACACACTTCTGATACATACACAACAGCTAACCATACCACTGTGCTTCAATCATCCATTTTATAAAGACTAAAGAAACAGCACCCCTCTAGAAAATGACTTCTCTGAATAAAGCATAAAATGTGCATGTGTAGTAATCCTAAGTCACATAAAATAAATAAAAAATATATATATATATATATATATATATATATATATATATATATATATATATATTATACGTTACGCCACACCTATTTTCATCAGTGGGGCCATCAGTGGGACTTTTGTCTTTAATATAAGTGAAGAAAAAAAATCTTCGGAATTCAGACCGGCATTAAATCTGCAACTAACTCAAGTAATCAAAACAAACAAAACAAAAAAAAAAAAAAATATATATATATATATATATATATATATATATATATATTTGGGTCTAGGACTATTCACTGAAAGCACATTTCACTGAAAGTCAAATCACTGTGCACAAATCTCTGAAAGCTCAATTCACTGAAAACACAATTCACTGAAACACATTTCACTGAAAGTTATATATAGGTTTTCCCCACTGTAGTGCGACCCTGGAGATAGTATATATAGTAACAGGGGTGGGGGGCATCACCCCCCAACGCTGGGGGTGTGGGTGGCATAGCCCCCCACATAGTTTGGATATATATTATGTTCAGAGAAGAGTAACTTATTGGAATTGCAAGTATCCATGTATATAGTTCAAAATATTTAAAATAGGTGGGGGCTATGCCCTCACAACCCCCAATGTGGGGGGCAGTGCCCCCAACACTGCCCCTTACTATATATACTAACTCCAGGGTCGCACTACAGTGGGGAAAAGGCCATATATAACTTTCAATGAAATGTGTTTCAGTGAATTGAGCTTTCAGTGAATTGTGCACAGTCAAATGTGTTTCAGTGAAATGTGCTTTCAGTGAATAGTCCTAGACTACATACACGCATATATATATATATATATATATATATATATATATATATATATATATATATATATATATTGCTTGCTGTTCGTGCATACAGAGCTACGTTAGAATAGCCGGGATTTGATTACAATCACCTCTTTGCTGGCAGCAGGACAATTTCCCTACATATTTACACCGTCATAATGAAAACTGTCCTGCCTTCACTTATAGGTTATAAATAACAGAATTATAAGCTGTGTGAAATGTCTCTGAGTACACATAATGCTAGAAGATCATTCTTTCCAACAGATTTATGAAACTGTGTATTCCAAAACAATTATACAAGGAATGTTCTACTCCTTCAGTATGAGAAAACAATGGAAAATAGAATGAAAACTTTCAATAATATTGTAATAACTAAAAGGAAATTGTGGAAGCCCAGTCAATTGGATACAGGTGTAATAAAAGTTATGGATCTATTCCAGAGGGCTGTAAAAGGATATGAAGCTGTGGGAGTGTCAAAGTGTACTTGTTAAAAGTTCAATCTGTAAATGCAATTCTCAGAACAGCAAACAATTTAAAAGCAAACCAGTATTATACTGTTATCTCACCCCGCATACCTCTCAACTGTCCAGAATTTGCAGAAAATCCATATTTTTGACTCATATTTTTGGTATGTTCCTCCTAAAATGTGATGGTTTTCTGTCAAATCAATGAGGATTGCAGTCAATAAATAATGACAAAGTCTTGAGTTTCAGATTTTACATTGTGTAGAAAATGTAAGTGAATGCAAAACCTGTTATTTTACTGACTTTTCGTGTTTATAAGAGCAGCATTTCAAATTTTCCTTGATTTTGGTCTTCTGTTCCCCATTTTTTTTTTGGTTTTGTCCAGAATTTTTGCACTAAGATGTTGAGAGGTATATCTCATAGTATTTCCCCTATTCTAAGGTACAATGATCTAGATGTAGCAGGAATAAGGGGGGTTGCAGTCCTCTTCTAAAAGGACTTGTGTTAACAGCAAATTCACTGGTAGTGTTGTTGAGAAGTACATTAACTTCTGAAGTACCAGAACTCAGTTTATCAGGTCTTGCAAGTCTTGCAATTCTGACAGGGAGTCAAGGTCATCATTTTACTCCATGACCCCTGACAAAAAAATGCATTGAATATTAAGGTTAAAATCATACCATCAATAAAAAGGGTTCTTCTGACCTAAATAAGAAGCAGTTTTCATAAACAGCATACTACTCTGAATGGATTATTATTAGAGTATAACAAGAATATAATTCTGAAAAATCATTCTTGTTAAACATTTCCATAAGATACTCGGAATGCTTGTATATAAAAGTTATACACACAGTACATAAATACAGTTTCCTATCAATATTACTGTGAAGGCTGCCAGCCTAGCCAGATAGAATTTTATAGATCATTCTATCATTTGTAAATATAAATGTAAACTACAAGCTCGTCTTAAATGTAAAGAAATAGTGTTACCTGTGGAACTGAAAAAAATCTGACAACAGTGCACTCTACTGACAAAAGTAAAGCATGTCGTGACCCTTTGACGTAGACAGTGGTGCCAAAGGGTCTAGATTAAGGAATTCTTGCTATTATTTTAACCAAGAGTTAAATTGCTAGATTTAAACACGCAAATGTATTTTTATTGCTCTGCTTCCTGACCAGCTGCAAGATAACACAAGGAGATGTTAAAAATGTAAATGTAGTTTCTGTTAGCCTGGGAACCCAGGAAAGTGTGAAGAATGATGTAATGTGTAGCCTGGGAACCCCAGGATAAGTGTGAAGAATGGTATAATGTGAATCAGAACTACAATTTCAATTTAAACAGAGAGAACCAGAGATTATTAAGCAGATTTTGTCTTGACCATCCAACTCACAGCACTGTCTTGCTCTATAAGTAAGTTTATCTTAGACTTGTGTTTTCTCTTAGAAATAGCTAGAAACTGGAAAGATTAGACCAAGTGTTTTTTCTGTGATGTCAGAACTGTACAAAAATAAATATTTTAATTATTTCTCTGTGATATCTGAACTTTTGACTAGCACTGTGTAGTAAGAAGTATTGTCTTGTGTTTTTAGTATTTATTATTAAATATTTTTAAACCTTTCAATGGTGGCTGTTTTGTGTAGAGATAATTTAAGCTCTAAGAGTACATTGCATATTTATAGTGATTACTGTACCAAGTCACTCTAATAAGCCTCAACTGTTTAGTTATACTACCAACTGGATAATAATATTGCACAGTAATAATTGGACACCCTTTTAAGGGTCTTTGAGTAGCTGATAAATATTAGCTGGGTGATGGCAAGTGGTACTACCGTATAGTCTGGGTAAAAAGGGCACAGCTGGAGAACCTGTGAAGGCCTTTCTCAGACGGGTCTGTGTGGTTGTATACACTCTTATCTCTTGTGTCAGCTACTTGGGCAGGGACAAGAAGCATTGGTTGGACTGAGAGGGTGCTGGAGATTTTAGCTTGCCCAGCTACCTGAGATCTGGACCCTACAGCTGTGCCAGTGGGCAGTCTTATTGGGGACCTGGAGAGCAAGGGAATGACCAGCCCCGGACTGACTGTGATATCTGTGTGCTCTTAAGGGAAATTGCACTTTACTGTGTGTATTTGTTATCCTTTCCTCCTATATGAGATGCCCCTCACTGGTGTTACTGGTGAGGATTGGGGCTCCCTGATTGCTGGGCCAAGGCACGGGCGTCACAATTACTACTGAGTCTGCTCTCTATATGAATTGTTTCACAATATACTGACAAAGTCAGTCAGTTATGAAAACTTGTAATTAATATACTACACTACTTTATCCCATTAATGCTGCAGACTTTTACATTATGACATACATTTGTCAATGTAAGGAACAACTCAAAGCCTGGAATTAAGGATTTATAGACAATGATTCTCCTTTCATGTTTTCTAGTATTTGCTTTACTTTCAATTTCTGAAGGTGTGCATACATGCAATACAAGTGTGCATGTGCATGCACATCCAAAGTCCGGCAGGTGTGCATACATGCAATACTAGTGTGCATGTGCGTGCACATCCAATGTCTGGCAGGTGTGCATACATGCAATACTAGTGTGCATGTGTATGCACATGCAATGTCTGGCAGGTGTGCAGCAATACTAGTGTGGACATGCATGCACAACCAATGTCTGGCAGGTGTGCAGCAATACTAGTGTGCATGTGCGTGCACATCCAATGCCTGGCAGGTGTGCAGCAATACTAGTGTGCATGTGCGTGCACATCCAATGTCTGGCAGGTGTGCAGCAATACTAGTGTGCATATGCGTGCACATCCAATGTCTGGCAGGTGTGCAGCAATACTAGTGTGCATGTGCATGCACATCCAATGTCTGGCAGATGTGCATACACGCAATACTAGTGTGCATGTGCATGCACATCCAATGTCTGGCAGGTGTGCATAAATGCAATACTAGTGTGCATGTGCATGCACATCCAATGTCTGGCAGGTGTGCATACATGCAATACTAGTGTGCATGTGCATGCACATCCAATGTCTGGCAGGTGTGCATACATGCAATACTAGTGCGTGTGTCCATGCACATCCAATGTCTGGCAGGTGTGTATACATGCAATACTTGTGCGCATATGCATGCGCATCCAATGTCTGACAGGTGTGCAGCAATACTAGTGTGCATATGCATGCACATCCAATGTCTGGCAGGTGTGCAGCAATACTAGTGTGCATGTGCGTGCACATCCAATGTCTGGCAGGTGTGCACACATGTAATACTAGTGTGCATGTGCATGCACATCCTGAAATGGGTTGGCTCCCTGGCTCTCCAGTGAGGATGAGTTTCTATGTCTTTAACCTACTTAGCGTCAGGATAGATACCACTTTACTCTGTATCAGATTAAGGAGGCAAATGGATAATTAATGAATGAAGTAAAAAAAAATACAACTACATCCTACAAACATGTTATGTTCTTGTAAATATACCTGTCAAAAGGATAAAATCTCTGTCTGCATATAATTCTCATTAACAATTATTTTAAATCATGGTGTTAAAAATTTTGCAGAACCATACAAAATGTATACAGGATTATAGAAACAAACCTGCAGACTTACCTGCATTTCATAATGCGCATGTTGTGCCCACAAAAGTGGCATCCTATTTTCCAAATTTGGATGGAAAGTATTCGTCATGTGAGCATCAAGTGATGACATTTTACATATGATTTGGAGCAAATGTACAATTCCACTTTTGAATTCCTCATCTGTGAATTTTTTGAAGTTGCAAATTTGCAGCTCCACTCTGGGATATTTGAATGTCTGACCTTCTCCGGAGCTAGGTCATGTCAGTATATCGTTCGGCAGAGAATCACCATTGAATATACAGCAGTATTCTTGGTGTTATCTGCTTTGGTTAAATATATGGTAACATGCTGGTCAAATCTGCAAATAAGCACTTTTATGCATTTTAACACAATTAGGAAATGTGCATCTGCACTGAAACTAAATGATTTTAAAATTATATACTTATACTGGTTACCAAGAATGTTTTTGCAGATATTTACTTGATATGGGTATTTACTTGATATGGGTATGGGATTCTATATGTTATTATCTGCTCTGAAAGTTCTTATTATTCTGTGTTTATTTGACTAATTTGAAATTGTTTTTAAACAATTTTGTTTGGTTAATAGTTATGTGATGAAACCACACAACTGTTAACATAAGAAAATTTATAACAAAAACAAATTAAAAAAATTGTAAAACATGTATGCATAAATGAATAAATAATTCCATTTAATTTGCACAGTAATACACTTTGAAGAGTTAGATGTAGGATCAGATTCCAAAACAATTGCTCTCAGTGCAAGACTGTCCTGATTCTGAAAGACTTGCTCTCAGTGTGAGTGACTTTTTTGGTGTAAAGCCTATTTATAAACAGGCTTATAACAGGGGGCAGATTCCATAACACCTCTCTCAGTGTAACTGTCACTTAAACTATAAGCAAGTCTTTGGAATTGGGTCTTTAGTCTGATAGCTTTATACCTAGGTGCAAAAGGACATTCAGCTTCTGGCTTTATGCCTTACTTGTCAAGAGTGAAGGTGACACATTATTTAACAGTGCCAACAACAGACTGAATCTGTGAAAGTGAATGGAGGAAAAAAGACAGATTAATACAGATTTACCAAAGGAATTTCTATGCTTTAATAACAGCCAAAGATAAATTACTTTACAGGACTGTATCTGAATTTTTGATTTAACTTACAAATGAAGAATCAGTTTGCAAAATGTAACCATGAAATGCTATTTCCCACAGAGTATTTTTTATTATTTTCTGTATTCCAAATCAAGATACAACATAAATGTTACAGTGTAGCAGTTAACTTATATTCTTTACAAGTTTTTTCCTCATCTATATACTGAAACACCTAGGGATTCATGAAAGGGCATGGTGTGATCCATGCGATCCTGTTCCCACGATAGGGTATTTTGTGATTCAGACACATGCTAGCCATGATGTGGAAAGACCTCAACAGCTAAATTGCATGTCTTTGAATCACAATTACTACTGCTACATGCAGATCACTGCTGATCTGCTCACTGTGGCAGTTAACTGTGGAGGCTGCAGTATGTAGGGATAGGCATCCCCCCAGTCACTGTCTCACACACACAAACATATACCACAGTCCTTATACCTTGTCCCTGATGTGTCTGTTTTTCTGCTGTCTAGTGCTACCCCCACCTCCCTAGTCCTCTAACTAGCTTAAGTACCATTAAGGTACAAGACTTTAGACTACTTTCTGTTGTCTAGTGCTCTGCTCCCCCCAGCCCTGATCCTGTACTGCTGTATGTGTCATTATGGCACAAGTGTAGTATCCTAGAAGCCTTATGGTCCCCCCATCCTTGTACTGCTGTAGCGTTTATTATGACAGAAGTATAGTATCCTTGGTGGCTAGTAATTCCACCCAACCCTAATCCCTGTGGGCCTATATTAGTTCGCCGAAATGTTATTCCGGCAAACACCTATTCATCGACCTCTAATCAGCAAAAATTGCGTCAGCGATTCACCAAATTTACTAAGGGCAACAAAAGAATTGCCCGAAGCACAATGGACCAACTTGTAGTTAACTCGAACCCACCCAAGTGGGGGGCTTCACCCCATACACACTCCCAACTATACATACCAACTCTGAGATTGCACTACAGTGGAGAAAAGGGCAAAGTTCTGTAGTTGTCTGTTGTGCTTTGGGCAACTATTTTGTTGCCCTTACTAAATTCAGCGAATTGCTGAAGTGATTTTCGCTGATTATGGGTCAATGAATAGCTGTTCATGGGAATGACATTTCGGCGACCTAATATAGACCCATCTCTGTACTACTTAAATTAATGGTAGATAAATACATCCCAAAACTGTGTTCACCACTGAGATGTGGTGGGGCCATCCATGCAGATCTATATATCCAAGTGATTGATCGGATCAATTGGCACATACACACCTTTGTGATGGTAGCTCTGGAAGAGAAAGCACATGACTAATTAGAATATGCCTCTTCCTCTGTGCCTCATTAGCATTCAAAACAGCAGTGGAGCCACCCTACAGGTTGCTGCATACTGTTGTGCTACAGCACCTTAGTCTTTATTTATGATTGCCAAAAATGACTACAATAGTTTGGGTGGGGTTGGCATGCTTAAGGTCTTTACCTCACAGATGCAAGATATGGAGTTTGATTTTGACTGTTGGTTACTGGCTAGACTGGTAACAGTCTGTATACTGATAGCCTTGTATTTACCTATGAACCTATGAAATACCAAGAAAGGATCACAAAAATCTATAGAACCTTAGAAATTCAGATACAAGGCTCAAAAATCTCATGTCAAGTACAAATAAATACACACCGAGCTGCAGTACCTCCATGACCAGATAACTAGGCATTTCTCCAGTGCTTAGTAGCAAGTCCTTGCAAACATTATCCTAAACAAACCAAATTATAAGCAGTTAGAGTTTGTCTTGTTGCCCTCAAAGACATTTCTGTTGAAAACATGGACCAGCACTTCCTCACAGCTTGTATAGCCAGCCTGATTAAGATGGGTATTTTGAGGCCCAGAATTATCTCATGCTGTCTGATGATCATCTATTACTCAGCATTACAGTGTGTGTGAGAAATGTAAATATACAATGTCCTTGGAGGCAAAAATCTCACAATATGAAAATCATCAGCAGTACATCACACCTGTCCAAGGCCATCACAATGCACATAATCTATCCCATGCTGAGGTTCTAAAGACTAACTTGCCTAAACCTCAAAGAGCTCCAGAATGTAGCAAGGCAAAAAACACACTCAGCAAGTTAAGCCTACCTCCTCACATAAGACAAGGAGTCCAAAGTCACAGATGCTGAGCTTGTAAGGAAGAAATCGATCCAACCACACATTCTTGCTATAGGTCACTGCATTATAGGTTCATAGGTTCATACTAGGCTATCTGCCCTGGGGCATTTATAAGCCTAGCCCGATTGTGTTTGGCTTACGCCACCCCTTGATTTGAGTATACTGTGCCCTTTTTAAAGTTTAGTTTACTGTGCCTCTGTCTAATAGTGACATGGAAGTAATCCCCAGGACAAACCTACGATTCCCCCATCCACTCATCAAGATTCTTCTTGAAGAGAGTCAGTGAGGTGCTCTGCCTAACATGAACTGGAATTCTATTCCAGAGCGAAGGGAGCCTCTGGGTTATGAATCTGTCCCTCCAGCATATTCTATTTATTTCTGTGCTGAGGTTCAAGTCCCTCGATCGCGTGACTCTAAGGGATTTAGATGTACTGAGGTGGAGCATGTCCATTAATTCTGGATTGGACATAGCTTTATATGTCAGGCATAGATCGCCTCGAAGTAGGCGGTATGCAACTGAGTAGAGCTGGAGTTTTTTTTAACAGAGCAGCATATGGCATCTGTTTGAGTCCCTGGATCCTCCTGGTGAGGTACTTTTGGGGTCTTTCTAATTGCTGCAGGTGTCGGGTAAGGTACATCCCAAAGGGGGCATTGTATTCTATGATGGGCCTGATGAGGGATGAATAAAGGGGCACGATTACCTCTCTTGATCTAGATGTGAATCCTTTCATGATGAGGTGGGCTATGTAGAAGGCCTTTCTAACCACTTTGGCAATGTGGTTGTCAAAGGAGAGATTACTATCAACTTGGGTCCCCAGATCCCTAATTACTTTCTTTGTACTTAATGGGTTACCACCTATGTGGTAATTTGTGGGCACATTGTTTTTGCCAAAGGGTATGACTATACATTTTTTGGCATTTAGCTTTAGACCATGGCTCTGGCACCAGTTATCCGTCTCTGCGAGACCTTTTTGAAGGATGTTTGTGTCAGCTGGAGAGTCGATTATGGTGCCCAGTTTGCAGTCATCTGCGAACTTGGTGAGCCATAGTCCTCCCATGTTGGCCTGTACCTCAGAAAAGTAAATACCGAACAAGAGAGGTCCCAGGACAGAACCTTGTGGGATGCCACTTGTGACCGGTTTCGAGTCGGACATGGCTCCAGCAACTCTGACTGTGGGTTCTGTCTGTGAGCCAGTTTGTGACCCATCTTGTGACATAGGGGTTTATATCTAGGCTGGATAGCTCATCTATGATGCCCGAGTGGGGTATTGTGTCAAATGCCTTTGCGAGGTCCAGATAGTCTGTGTGGACTACCTTCCCTTCATCTATGGCCTTGGTGACTGTTTCGAAGAACTCGACCAGGTTCTAAAGGCAGGATCTACCCTTGACGAAGCCAAATTGGGCAGGATCTAGTGTCTGTAGGTCCCCAATGTCTTTGTTTATGAGTTCCATGATGATTCTCTCCACAGCCTTGCAGACTAGGCTAGTCAGGCTTATGGGGCGATAGTTTCCAGGGTCCGCAGAGGCACCACCTTTGTGGAGTGGGACCACTGTTGCTGTACGCCATTCTTTGGGTACATATCCTGTAGTGAGGCTGAGATTGTACAGGAGTTTTACTTGAGGGATTAGTTCTTCTTGGAGTTCATGTAGGACGCAACCCGTATAAGGCATACAGATGCATCTCTTACCAAGCTGCGCAAAGTTAGTTGCTTGTTTGCTTCCAGGATCCACCAGTTCACACGTGTACTCAAGTCCTTGATCAACAAGTACCCATATGACAATGTTACCCAACATATGGGTGCCAGTGACTTGAGATGTAGCTCACTGGACTATATAATGTCATATATGATGGGGCCCTCAGACTGTCAAAGACAGCTATGAGCCTGGCATTCTTCTTCCCCAAGATATCACAATATGAGCAAAAGATACTTGACTACAATAACTGGCTTAGTTTTTGGTGTCTTTTGAAGGGGTCTAAGATTTGTCGGCCTGGGATAATATGACCAACAGACCACACTGTTTCACCAGGAATGGCCTGCATCTGTCCTCTCTTGGGCTTTAATTACTGGCAAAGCCATTGTCCAAACCTTTAGTACCTTTTTTAGGCAATGATAACCTGATAAACCTACCAACATAAATCAAGCAAGGGAAAGTTTGAAGGTGTTACTGATAAATGCCAGGAGCCTGAACAGGAAACTCCACTTCCTATAAGTCCTTATCACCCTGCAGAACATAGATGTTTGTGCAGTGACTGAAACATGGTTTAAAAGAGTGGACAGCACTCTGGCTGTGCAAGGCTATAATGCCTTCCACATATTTAGACCAGCTACTTCGCGGGGAGGGGGGGGGCCCAATTTTCATCCAGAACAGACTCACATCAAGGATAGAACAGCAGCATGATGGTCGAGAGCTAATTCACATCCAAATGACTATCAGAAAGGTCCCATACCATACATTAGCTCACTATAGAACTCTCTCTGTAACCCAGTAAAGCCACTATATCACCTATCTTTAGGAACTGGAATCACTCAGTATTAAACCCAATACATTTTGTTAAGTAATCTAAACTATCCAAGTATAGACTTTGAAACTGATACCACCACTAGTGCACGAGCACAGAGAATCCTGGACTTTGTCAATACAAATGACCTGGAACAATTAGTCAGAGTACCCACTAGAGGGAATAACATCTTCAGTCGTGTTCTTACTAATGTGGGTGCATCTTGCACCACTCCTTTCTTTTCTTTGTCACTTCTTAGGTCTGGCCATAAAGCCATCTCATTTAAATTAAAACAGAAGAGACCCCTTCTACCCAATTTACCTTTAGAAATATCTTGAAGACAAACTACCACCTCATATGTGATGCATTGGCAAGCTTCAAATCACCACCAATCTGAGTTAACCCCACTGAATATTCAGTAATATAAACCACCATACTATACCAGCATGTAAACTGCCATATAGACTCAGCAGAACCCTGTAGAAACAAGTGCAGGGTACACCCCAGAAACAAATCACCATGGTGGAACCATAATATCAACAAACTTAACAACACAAGGAAGAGATTTGTGAATCAAAGTGAGAAGACTAATTCCCATAGTGATATAGCCCTAGTCACAGAAAGATAAAAAAACAAGCAAGTCAGGAGCTTAATAAAATCTATCAAAGCTAAGACTGAGGCTTAAACAGCCACCCAATCAAAAGACAATCACAAAGCCTTTTCTAATTGTGTGTGTAATCTAGGAAGCACAATGAGCAATGCACTGAGCTGATGGTGAACAATGTTACCTACACTGAGGCTGAAGACATAAAGAAACTGGCTGACAAATTCAGCTCAGACTTTCCCCCTCTCTCCCCGATGTCTATCTCAAAATATATACCTGAAACTAACTTGCCTCCAGCTATCACACAAGAACAAGTCCTAAAGGTACTATCAAAATCTAAAAATACATTGATGGTTCCTGAAAATATCCCTGAATAGATCTTAAACAGCATGCAGCATAATTTGGCCATCCCCCCCCAAACAACACTGTTCATCTTCAGTCTCCATACAGCTTTTGTGCCAAGTGAATAAAGAACAGTTACAGTCATTCTCCTGCATAAGGGAGGACCATCCACAGACACAAGCAATTACAGACTCATAAGTCTGACCAGCCTCATATGCAAAGTCATGGAAAAGACTTACCATGGAAAAAAAAATCTCAGTCTGGATTTGTCAAGGTCAGGTCATACTTACTCGACCTGATGGACTTTTTTTGAAAATGTCATCAAAACAATGCATGAAGGTAAAATGATACACACCACATTGGCTCAACTTGGCCAAATCTTTTGATAAAATCCCTTACTCATGCTCATGCATAGTGGAAAAATTAAATAAACTGAAAATAAACCCCTATATCACCAAATGGATTGCCAAATGGCTTTCAGATAGGACACAGGAGATCAAAACAGGGGACATTGCCTCCAGATGAGATCAGTCACCAGTGGTGTTCCACAGGGTTTGATTCTGGGACCAGTCCTCTTTGGCATATACTTCTCTAAAGTAAAAGCCAGTACCAAATGGCTCTGATTGATTATGTCTGCAAATAAGTGCAGTCACTGAATCCTCAAATTACTTGGCTACCGTGCAGGAAGGTTTGTTCTAAACTAATAATTAGCGCCAGAACCACGGACTGGAAGTAAATGCCAACAAATGTATCAACATATCCTTTGGGAAGTTGTCTACTCCAAGGAACTACCACACTGAAAATATGCCCCTAAGAGTTGATCCAGTTGTTGGGGATTTGGAACTTGGGTGAACAGTGACCTAACTTTCTGCCAACATGTGTCACCTGTCATAAAAAAGTCCTAAAATGCACTGCTTATAAAGAAAGGGACTGCATCTAGAACTACAGCTGGAATTATCCTCCTTTAGTCAGCCCTCATTAGGCCAATCATTGAGTATAATGCCCCCTTTGGCACATACTTGTCCAGATACCAATTGGAATGCCCAAAGAGATACCTTACTGAAAGGAGACAAAGCCTAAACAATATGTCTTACATTGGACTGACCAATAACCCTGCAACTATATCAGTCTATATTGATATCAGACATACTGCTCTAAGTGGTGACCTGTGTCTGGCATGCAAGCCGTGCTCTGACCCAATACTGATGGATCTACTGCACATCAGCAAGTCAAATGGCATCATAAATACTCTGTCTAGGGATCTAAAACTCTTCTGCAACATGAACAGAACAGTTTGGAGGGACAGGTATATCTCATAGAGGATATTGCTCTGAAACAGACTTCTCATCCATGTAAAACAAAGGTCACCCCTGTCCATATTCAAGTGTAGCTTGGATCTCTGAATCAGTAATAGAAAACTTACCTCAGGACTGCTCCCTGTACTCCTAATCAACAGAGGGAGCTCCTAAATGGTTTATCTCACTCATGAGTCCCCTCAAATTATTTTTGTTTTGATCCCAGTTATTCTCACTAAGAGTAACATATAATTTTAACTATGAGATGGGTAAGGCCTATCTAACACCAAACAGGATAGGCAATTCAAGCACTAAAAGGAAAATTGCTTAGGTTTAAAATGGACTGCAATGGCAGCTAGGCTAGTACTTACCTATGGACCTGTTTTGTTCTGAATTGCCAGTAACCCAGGGCGACACAATTTCAGTTTACTGTGTCATTCAAAGGCAACAAACCTCAATGTTGGCAGCATTCTTACACCACACTGAACTGTAAATACTTGACAGTAATCAGTTGTGGAGACAATAACCTCAACTTTTTGACCGCCTTTTATCATGCAATTATCAAAGGTGTGCTAAGCCAATGACATTACTTCAGCTGAGCTGCTTTTCCACTATAAAACTTTGTACATACTTTTTTATTTATTTGCCTGCTTAACTGATCTGCAGTACCTGTACTACTAGCTCAGATTTATTGTCCAGTGCTTTAATTCAGTGCATTCCAAAAAGCAGACTGCATGCATACCACCTAAAAGGAACAAAACAAACAAAAAAATGACAACAGACAGCTTCATCTTGCCTTGCTCTAGTACGTGACCAGGGAATAGTCATTCTTTAGATCATTCTGGAAAATATAGTGAGATTAGTTAAAGGAAAACTCCTTGTCCTACAGTTTAACTCAAACCTTAGGATGGTTTTCTCCTTATAATATGATTTTAGTACTGTGTAGGTACCTGAAAGCTGCTTGTACTTTATAAAACTTTAATTTCCTCACTTTGGTGTGAAAGGAAGGGAAATGCACCCACTCTTAAGCTTAATTTCTCACACCAGCTGGAGAGGAATTTGTCTGCACCTGCATGACATACCACAGACACACAGAAATTTGTAGTTAGGAGCTCAAGCTGCTATAAACAGGAGAAAGAGGTGTGAACTTATACCGATTCACAGCTGCTTCCAATGTAGCTATGCCTTTCGTAGCACAACAGAGCAATTTATCAGACAACGGATCAAAGGTAATCATCACCTCTTTTGATAAATTTACATAATCAGCATCACAGTATTGGAATGATAAGCTTTAAACTTGAAATGTTTTGTTGTTTATACTACTTTACATTTACGATGAGATGAATGTAGTGTCAAAGATGTGTGTGACATTTAGAGAAAAGTCATAAAATGTTTTTTTTTTTTTGAAATTCTTGTAGTGTCAGCACAGTTACCAAAGTGTAGAAGGAGAGGTGGTAAATTCATCTTGGACTACAAAAAGATACTTTGAACAAAGGCCTGCAATTTAGCAACCATTTTTGTTGCAGCTGTACAATTCCTTTGTGTACTATAAAACAAGTCTTGAGATACATACAAATGAGGGTCAATCAAGAAATAATAAGCAGCAGTCTTTTTAAGACAGTATATAAGATGACAGTGATCGACACTAATCCTATTGCATTGTTAATGGAATGGGAATACACCACTACTTCCTTACATCTAGCATGACTCATATGAAGTACACTTGAAATGGATTATGGGAAAGAGAAAGGCTTGAATAAAATTAAGATAACGTTGATATATTAAAATAACTCAGAAAATAGAGATCAGTTCAAAGGCGGAGTCTTTCTTTAAGTACCGTTTTTCTGCATGTGTGCGAATCTATTATTTTAATATTTCCTGTGACTGAAACTCTGGTGTTTACTATAAAGAGATATTTCATATTTTATGTTTTATTATTTATTATTAAAAATATTTAAACTTGCTTGGGAGTATTTATATCTATTTGGTGACACTGTGGCCACTTCTGAAAGCCTTACTGCACTGGTCAAATACTACCATTGGTATTTCTCAGTATAATTGGATAACCTTGTAAGTGCCTTACAGTAGCTGGCTTTGGAGTGTCTGGTGGCTGTAACTACCTTATAATCTGAGAAGAAGGGGGCATAGCTAGAAAATCTGTGCCAGCCTTTCCCAGGTGTGTGTGTGTGTGTGTGTGTGTGTGTGTGTGTGTGAAAATCAGATCTCAAAGAGTGTGTGTCAGCTGCTTGGAACAGGGACACAAATCATTGGTTTCACAGAGAGGGTGCTGGAGGACTTGGCTTGGACACTCGGCTGAGTACTCACCTCTACAGCTGTGCCAGTGGGGAGTCTAACTGGGGCCCTGGAGAGAGAAATCCAGACCCTGGACCGAATGTGTTCCCTGTGTGCTCTTAAGAGAAATTGTGCTTAATGCAGAGAGCTGCATCTGGAAATACTGTGCATATCTAGTTTTGTTCCAAGTGAACATCTCCAGTGTCAGTGGTAAGGATTCAGGCTCCTTGATTACTGGCCCAGAGGAGAGGGTATGGTGTTTAATTCTACAGTCACAACCCTGTTATAAATACTGTTGTATTTTAAAAACTAGAAGTGCAAGGATTAAAATACAAATAACTGTATCTGATGGCAGACTCCACAGCATAGGTCTGAATCTTTAAGAATATCTCTATCTATTCTGTTGCCTAAATGACTTATTTGAAAGTTACAAAAAGTGTACCATTTGTGACGGTCAATTAAATATGACTGCATTAGCTTTTAGTGTGTGTGAGTGCACACACAAATGTGCAGTACAGATGCTGTCACACTGCTAAACATGGATCTGGATGTTACTTCACAATAACTGTGTCTGTGCTGTATAGCTTTAGCTAGAGCTATGAAACAATAGCCACACCAACTGCATACAGAAAGCTGTGCACGTGCTACAGCCAAGTAACTAACTTTACACTCATGTAGGTTAATCTTATCTCAAAAATCCAGACTGCAGTGGGGACATTTCAGTAGTCTGTAAAAATGAAAGTATACAGCTTTACACTAAAATTACACATTAGTTTAGCAAAGATGAAGAGTTTTGCCAAAAGTTGCAGAAAAGTGTTTAATTCAGATGGGACAAAGTGTAAGAAAAAGAGAAATGAGTTTGGGGTTTATGAAAGACAGAGATCTGAATAAATGTAATCAGCACCTGTGAGTAAAAGTGTGATGAAAAAAAAAAAACAAGTACACATCAGTTGTTACAAGGCATAAAAGTGTAATCAGATGACAGAAGAAAGCTCTTGAAAGGTTTTTCATTTGCTAGCATACAATACAATCCCAAGAGACTATAGTGCCTGATTTTATCTGAGATACTGGTAAACAAAGTGAAAGAAGTCCTTCAAACTGCAGTTACTTGCTTAATGAACATTTTGCTAATTAGCCATATGACTAATTTAAGATGATGTCTGAATGTACGCTGAAAGCTTCTACAACTTGGCTCAAAGAATATTCCCATATAAAAGCCTCACACAACTCCACAGCAATTTCCACCAACAGCTGCAGGAGACACAAGTGAGATTGTAATTGCCACTAACAATGCTGCAACCCTTAAAAATAAATCACTCATGAAACAAAAATTGCATGGAGACTTGTTCAGGAACTGTCACACAGTATGAAAATGTAGAGTATCTTCTTCTTTTGGCTGCTCCCATTAGGGGTCGCCACAGCAGATCAACTGTTTCCATTTCTTCCTGTCCTCTGCATCTTGCTCTGTCACACCAACCACCTGCATGTCCTCTCTTACCACATCCATAAACCTTATCTTAGGCCTCTCTCTTTTCCTGTTACCTGGCAGCTTCATCCTTAGCATATTTTCCCAATATACTCTGCATCCCTCCTCAGCACATGTCCAAACCAACGTAATCTTGCCTCTCTGGCTTTGTCTCCAAACCTTCCAACCTCAGCTGACCCTCTAATAAAGTTATTCCTAATCCTGTCCATCCTTGTCACACCCAGTGCAAATCTTAACATCTTTAACTCTGCCACGTCACGCTCTGACTCCTGCCTTTTTGTCAATGCCACTGTCTCCAACCCATATAACATAGCTGGTCTCACTACCCTCTTGTAGATCTTCCCTTTCATTCTTACTGGTACTCATCTGTCACAAATCACTCCTGACACTCTTCTCCACCCACTCCATCCTGCCTGTACTCTCTTCTTCACCTCTCTTTCACACTCATCATTACTCTGAACTGTTGATCCCAAGTACTTAAACTCATCCACCTTCGCCACCTCTACTCCCTGCATCCTCACCATTCCTCTATCCTCTCTCTCATTCACACACATATATTCTGTCTTAGTCCTGCTGACCTTCATTCCTCTTCTCTCTAGAGCATATCTCCACCTCTCCAGGGTCTCCTCCACTTATTCCCTACTCTCACTACAGATCACAATGTCATCTGCAAACATCATAGCCCATGGGGACTCTTGTCTAATCTCGTCTGTCAACCTGTCCATCACCATTGCAAATAAGAAAGGGCTCAGAGCTGATCTTTGATGTAATCCCACCTCCACCTTAAACACATCCGTCACTCCCACCGCAGACCTCACTGCTGTCACACTACCCTCGTACATATCCTGTACCACTCTTACATACTTCTGACACTCCTAACTTCCACATACAATACCACAACTCGTCTGTAGGCACCCTGTCATATACTTTTTCTAAATCCACAAAGACACAATGCAACTCCTTCTGACATTCTCTGTACTTCTCCATCAAAACTCTCAGAGCAAACATTGCATCTGTAGTGCTCTTTCCTGGCATGAAACCATACTGCTGATCACTAATCATCACCTCCCTTCTTAACCTAGCTTCCACTACTCTTTCCCATAACTTCATGCTGTGACTGATGAGTTTAATCCCTCTGTAGTTACTATAGCTCTGCACATCCCCCTTATTCTTAAAAATCGGTACCAAAATACATTTTCTCCATTCCTCAGGCATCCTCTCACTTTCCAAGATTTCATTAAACAATCTAGTTAAAAACTCCACTGCCATTTCACCTAAACACCTCCATGCTTCCACAGGTATGTCATCTGGACCAACAGCCTTTCCGTTCTTCATCCTCTTCATAGCTATCCTGACTTCCTCCTTGCTAATCCACTGCACTTCATGATTCACTATCCGCACATCATCCAACCTTCTCTCCCTCTCATTCTCTTCATTCATCAACCCCTCAAAGTACTCTTTCCATCTGCTCAACACACTCTCCTCGCTTGTGAGTACGTTTCCCTCATTATCCTTTATCACCCTTACCTGCTGCACATCTTTACTAGCTTGGTCCCTCTATCTAGCCAATTGGTACAGGTCCTTTTCTCCCTCCTTAGTGTCCAACCTTTTATACAACTCTTCATACGCCTTATCCTTAGCCTTCACCACCTCTCTCTTTGCCATGCACCTCATCTCCTTCTACTCGTCTACTTTCTTCATTTCTTTGACAATCCCACTTCTTCTTCGCCAACCTCTTTCTCTGTATACTCTCCTGTACTTCTTCATTCCATCACTAGGTCTCCTTGTCCTCCTTCCTCTTTCCAGATGTCACACCAAGCACCTTTCTAGCCATCTCTCTTACTAGCTCTGCTGTAGTTACCCAGCTGTTTGGTAGCTCTTCACTGCCACCCTGTGCCTGTCTTAACTCTTCCCTGAACATCACCTCACAATTACCCTTTTTCAATTTCCACCATTTGATCCCTGGTGCTGCCCTCACACTCATCCTCCTCTTCTTGATCACCAATGTCATCCTACAAACCACCATCCTATTCTGCCTAACTACATTTTCCCCTGCCACCACTTTACAGTCTCCAATCTCCTTCAGACTGGCCCTTCTACATAAGATATAATCCACCTGTGTGCATCTTCCTCCACTCTTGTATGTCACCCTATGCTCCTCCCTCTTGTTAAAATACATATTCATCACAGCCATGTCCATACTTTTCGCAAAATTCACTACCATCTGACCTTCTGCATTCCTTTGCTTAACACCATACCTACCTCATCCCCTCTGTTCCCTTCACCAACATGCCCATTGAAATCTGCTACAATCACCAGTCTCTCATCCTTGGGTACAGTCATCACCACTTCATCCAACTCATTCCAAAATTTTTCTTTCTCATCCATCGCACACCCAACTTGTGGAGCATATGCACTAACAACATTCATCATTACACCATCAATTTTCAGCTTCATAAACATCACTCTATCCGACGCTCTTTTCACCTCCAAGACACTCAGCATACTATTCCTTCAGGATAATGCATACGCCATTTCTCCTCCCATCCACACCATGATAAAACAATTTGATACTGCCTCCGATACACCTAGCCTTGCTCCCCTTCCATCTGGTCTCTTGCACACAATATGCCAACCTTCCTTTGGTCCATCATATCAGCTAGTTCTCTCCCTATACCAGTCATACTGCCGACATTCAAAGTTCCGACCCTCACTATCACAGTCCTAGCCTTTACCTGCCTTCGGCATGCCTTCCCCCTCTTCTTCGGCCAACAGTAGCCCAATTTCCGCCAGCACCCTGTTGGCCAACAGTGAAAATGTAGAATATAAAAAATCAAAAAAGAAGTGAATACTCTGTTTTGCTAATCAGCTTGGCAAATATTGATGGGAAAGCCATTCATTCTGTTTTGTGAAGTTTATTTGGAAGGCCAGCTTCAGTGCAGAAACGCTTTTTTATAAGCAAGTAAATGATCACACAACAGAACAGGAGCTTTTTAAACCCATAGTTGAAATGAGGACTGAAAATCAAATAGACTGTGCAATAGTTTTAGCATCTGTACAAATAGGATGGCTGCATTGAACATGAGATACACAGGTGGTTCAAAGTATGAAAAACTGCAAGTAATACAAAGGCAGTGCACTTCATGCCAATCTTAGAAGAAAGTGCAGCAAAAAAACTAGAGTAGGGCTTAAATTGTTACTATCTGCAGAATAGTTGCTTACTTGAGCTGTTTATTTAGCATTTACATACCTACATCAACTTTATTACAAGCTGAGATAAGTACAAACATGCAGTGTTATAAGATAGTACTGCATTTTATTGTTTCATTGAATATTGTGTTAAAAATAGTACTGCATTTATCTGCTTATTTTTTTGTTCACTGAAAATTGTGAGCTCTCTCTGTGTTTGCAGTTAGTGGGTTTATTCTTCTCACTTCATTGATATTCAATGTAGAAGTCTTAGCCTAGAGGGTTTCTCGGTGCCTTAAAGTCTTAGTCCCTTATCTCCGAAATTATTTCTGCTGAATAGTTGCATACTTGAGCTGTTTGGTTAGCTTTTGCATACCTACATCAACTTTATTACAAGCTGAGATAAGTACAAACTTGCAGTGTTATAAGATAGAACTGCATTTTATTGTTTCTGTTTATTGTTTCATTGAATATTGTGTTAAAATAGTACTGCATTTATCTGCTTATTTGGTCACTGAAAACTGTGAGCTCTCTCTGTTTCTGCATTTAGATTTCCCCACCTGCCCTCCCTGTTCTTGTTGTGGTATTAATCTTGGTGGCTTTGGAATTGACCTCCCCTCCTGTAAATTTATGTTTGAACACCCCTCCTGGGCCCATCTCATTTGCTCACTCAACAGAGTACAATGAGATCATATTTTGATTTCAGACACTCCTACCATTCCCATCTGTTCAGCCCTATCCCAGCACTATTCCAGTCTAGTCTCATTAGCTCATCCTGCCTAATGCAAAGAGAACATCTGAGTAGGCATACCCACTTAAGCCCTGAACTTGTCTGACTGAAGACTGCTGAAACAGGGCTCTGTTCTGAGTTTGTTTACTGGTTAATTGGGTCATTTGTTTAAATCAGTTTACTTGTTTTCTATTGTTATATAAAAACAAAAAAAAAACAAATTTGCATTTTATCTGCTTTTACTGTATTTGTGTTTCTTCCTACTTTATTACCTTATTTTGCATTTGCCTCTTCTTAAAAGTACTCAATTGCGTTAATTCTGCTGCATTTATTACTGCTTGGTAGTAGCCTAATTAAATTGTAACTGTTATTCCAAGCCTTTTGGTTAAAGCACTTGTGCTTCAGGCCAGTTGTTTTACATTAAGAAGGTTTGTGGTCTGTACTGTTGTGGCAGGACAGGTAGCTTACATCCTTCTAAGTTGGGAATTGCTGATTGAAGGCTCTGTGTTTGTTATTCTAAAAGTGTATTCGTTCTGGTTTAAGCGCTTGGGCTTCAGGCCAGTTATTTTACATTAAGAAGGCTTGTGATCTGCACTCTTGTGGGAGGAGAGGCTAGATTCTCCCCTTCTGAACTGGGAATTTCTGGCCAAAGGCTTATTGTGCCTGCTTATTTGAACTGTTTTTCTGATATTGGTGCGCCTTGTCTGCTGTAGCATAGACTAGATTCAGGCCTGCTGAATCTAGCTTTGTTTGTATAACTTGAGCACTAATACAGGCCATCTTTTTTGGAAAAGGTTCCCTTGCAGCATAGTGGCAGGAGTGTGCGGTTAGAACTTGTCTGATTGAAGACTTGGAACAGGGCTCAGTTTTGAGTTTTTTACTGGTTAACTGGGTAATTTGTTTAAATCAGTTTGCTCATTATAAAAACAAATTGCACTTTATTCATCTGCTTTTACTGTAATTGTGTTTCTTCCCACTTTATTACCTTATTTTGCTCGTGCTTCTACTTAAAAGTACTCAGTTGCATCAACTGTAATGTCAGGTAGCTTACATCCTTCTAAGTAGGGAATTGCTGATTGAAGGCTCAGCGTCTGTTATTCTAAAAGTGCGTTAGTTCTGGTTTAAGCACTTGGGCTTCAGGCCAGTTATTTTACATTAAGAAGGTTTGTGGTCTGCACTCTTGTGGGAGGAGAGGCTAGATTCTGCCCTTCTGAGCTGGGAATTTGTGATTAAAGACTTATTGTTCCTGCTTATTTAAACTGTTTCTTTCTGAAATTTGTGCGCCTTGTTTGCTGTAGTCCAGAAGTTAGTAGTTTATTGGCCATTTTGGGCTAATTTCTCTCTCTTTCATTTCCTTGCTATAAAAACCACAAGTACCTTTCAGGTGTCCTGCAGAGTTCTACAGCAGCAGTGAGACAAAAGAGAGAGAATTTGCAGTGATTAAGTATAATTTTTCTGCATTTTCTTGCTGTCTTTAACCAATTCTACCTAAAACGCCAATTTTTTAGCGTTTCTGTGATTTAAAAAGCTTGTTTCTGCTACATATTGTACTTCTTTGCTGCCTGCACTTGAACTAAGTAATTTTTGTGTTTAAATAATCTGTTTAACTGTTGTAGGCTACACACTAAAGTGCGATAACCATTTCTCTGCATTTAAAGTGTTTTTTTTTATTGTATCTGCTTTATTTTCTGAAACAAACAAAACAAAAAACAAAAAAACAAAAACATACTTGTTTCCCGCGTTTCTGAACTAGTATAGTCCAGTTTTTAGGTTAATGATGAATTCAGAGCTATGTTAGAAGTTTCTGTGTTGCCCATACCTTACTTGGATAGAAGGACGTTTCTCTGTTCACCTGTGAGAGAGGGGAACTTTGAGCAGCCTATCGGTCTCTGCAGGAGTGATTCCAGCCCAGAAGTTAGTAATTTATTGTTCATTTTGGGTTAATTTCTCTCTCTTTCATTTCCCTGCTATAAAAACGAAATTATTCCTGGCTCCACCAAGTGTACTCTTCAAGTTTTCCCTTGGAACTAGACAAACTTTCAACATAGGCACTCAAAACATTAATTTCACAGCCCGGCACTTGCTCAAAACACACTGCAAGCACTAATTAAACCTAGCACTAGATCCCCCTATACTGTCCAGAAGGACAAGGTTCTCCATTCGTCCCTACCAGCCAATCAGTAAAACAGCTCACTTTACCTATTCAGGCATGTCCAAAGGGCAGTTTCAGGTGTACTCTCCAGTCCAACTGGTGAATCTGGGCATTTTGAGGCAATGTTACAACTGCCTCATGTACACAGACAACCCTCTCCTCCTACCACCAAACACGAATATATGTGAGAGATGCAATTATACAGCCAAACCGGAGGAAAAGCTCTCTCAACCCAAGACTGGAACTGACAGTCAAGAGGAGAAGGAAAATACTTGCAACACACCACCAGTTTCACATAGACCTACTAAACCAACACCGGCAAATAACATACATAAATACACGAAAACATACTCGGAGGCTCTAAATAAAAATCTGCAAAAGCAACAGAGACCTCCAAAGCAGACACCCAAGCAACCTCCACACCCCATCACAAACCATGAAACACATACTTCACATAATCAGTGTGCCACACAATCATAGCCCTTAAGGTAAAATAACATACCAAACACACTAGTAATAGGTTACTCTCTAGTCAGGCACACTGATGTCCCACTAACTAGGAGAAGGTTACAGTTAGCTACCTGTTGGGTGCCAGGATCCGTCACATAACACAAGTACTCAGGTCACTCCAGAACAAGTACAAATACAACTCTGTCATTGTCCTTGTTGGTGTGAATGACCAGAGACGTACCTCCCTGGACTATATGAAAAGAGACATGGAAGAGCTCTCTGATCACGTAGCTCAGGCCGGTATGACCCTGAGTAGCATCCTGCCCTCACCAAGAATGATGCCACAGTATAAAGAAAAAATGATAAATTTCAGTAATTGATAGTTTCTGGTGTCATTCAAAGGGGATCCAGTATCTGTCCGCCTGGGATGACATGCTCGACAAGCCACTTTGCTTCGCAAGAAATGGCCTGCACCTGTCACCCTTAGGCTTTCAAATACTAGCCAAGGCTTTTGCCACCCCCATAGTGCCTTTTTTAGGCAAGGTTCAAAAGACAAACCCACCACCGTAAATAGCACGAGTAACCAAAAACTAAGGGTAATGCTACTCAACGCTAGAAGTTTAAACCTCAAAATGCATACACTCGAGGCACTCCTCAGTAAAGAGAACATTTATATCTGTGTAGTAACAGAAACCTGGTTTAAGGGTCCAGAAAGCACCCCAGCACTACCAGGCTATAACTCGTACCATACTTTTCGGCCACAGAACCCGGACCAAAACACAAAGCGAGGGTGTACCCATATTCATCAAGGATACCCACACCTCCAGGTTAGTGGCACAGCACAATGCCTCAGAGATTATCCATGTGCAACTAACAACGGGAAAAACTGCAATTCAAACTGTAGCTTGCTACAGATCACCCACCATGACCCAGGACCCCCATTCCGCATTTCTGGAGACACTGGAAAATATGAAAGTCCTACCAAATGCCCTAATATTGGGTGATTTCAATTACCCAAACATTAACTGGGAGAACTACTCAAGTACTAACTCTCTTGCCCAACGCTTACTAGAATTTATAAACTCAAACACCCTGGATCAACTGGTCAACACCCCCACCAGAGGTGACAACATATTGGACCTGGTCATCACCAAAATGGGTGACCGGTGTTCTACAGCGGATGTCAACACCTCGCTGGTTAGATTAGACCATAGACTAATCACTCTGGATATCCACATTCCACGCCCAATCAAGGAAACCACCGTGAAAAACTTTTCAAAAGCAAACTTCATGTTACTTAATACCGCGGTGGAAAGGTTCACAGCCCCCATGCTAAAGGACAATGTTGTTCAAGCTGCTAAATCCTTTACAAAGGCACTCTATGAGCACCTGCAAGAATGCATGGATCATGCTATCCCAAGCAAAACCAAGACTCACTCCTCCAAGAAAAGGAAACCAGTCTGGTGGACCCCTGCCATAAACAAGCTATACAACAGAAGGTGGAAACTAGTACAGAAAAGAGTAAAATCCCAAGAAGGAAAGACATCCCTGATCAGTATCAGTAAGAAACTACAATCCCTCATAAAATCATCCAAGGCTAGCTTTGAAAGAAAAATTGCTAAGGACTCCAAAGATAACTACAAAGTGTTCTTTAGCTATGTCAAGAACCTAAGTGGAAACTCTCAGATCTGCTCTGAGTTAGTGCAGAATGGCACAAAATACACTGAACCAACTGATATTGCCAACATTCTGGCAGAAAGGTTTAATGCAAACTTCACCCCCCTCACATCCCCTATAAGCCCATAACCATACCAGAAGAATGTACAGTCCCAGCAATCACTGACATACAGGTTAAAACAGCCCTATGCAAAGCCAAAAACACAGCTTCAATGGGACCAGACAGTGTCCCAGGCTGCGTCTTACATGAACTCCAAAATGAACTAACCCCTCACCTAAACACACTGTTCAAACTCAGCCTCTCTACAGGCTACCTACCCATAGAGTAGCGCACAGCAACAGTTATCCCGCTCAACAAATGTGGAGCCACAACGGACCCCAGAAACTATCGCCCTATAAGCCTGACTAGCCTGGTCTGCAAGGCTATGGAGCGCATCATCATGAAACTCATTAACAGAGACACCTCCAAACATTGAACCCTACCCAGTTTGGCTTTGTTAAGGGCAGATCATGCCTCCTAAACCTGGTGGACTTCTTTGAGACAGTTACCAAGGCTTTAGACGAGGGAAAAGAGGTCCACACAGCCTACCTAGACCTCGCAAAGGCCTTTGACACTATTCCCCATTCTGGTATTATAGACAAGCTTACCAGCCTGAACATAAACCCCTATGTCACAAGATGGGTTGCCAATTGGCTTACGGATAGATCCCACACAGTGAGAGTTGCAGGTTCTAGGTCTGACTCTAAACCGGTTACAAGTGGCGTCCCCCAGGGCTCAGTCCTGGGACCCCTCCTGTTCGGTATATACTTCTCAGAGGTACAGGCAAGTACAGGAGGACTATGGCTGACCAAGTTCACACACGACTGCAAACTGGGGGCCATAACTGACTTCAGCTGAAGCTGATACAGACATCCTCCAGAAGGGTCTCACGGAGACAGATACCGGGTGTCAAAATCATGGCCTCAAGCTTAATGCCAAAAAGTGCATAGCCATCCCCTTTGGAAAAAGCAAATTACCCGTGAACTACCACATATGTGGTAGTCCCCTAAATACAGAAAATGTAATAAGGGATCTGGGGACCCAAGCAGATAGTAATCTCTCCTTGATAATCATATTGCTAAGGTGGTTAGAAAATCCTTCTATATGGCCCACCTAATAACAAAAGGGTTCGCATCTAGTACAAAAGAGGTTATTGTGGCCCTCTACTCATCCCTCATCAGACCCATCATAGAGTACAATGCCCCATTTGGGATGTACCCTACAAAACAGCTGGAAAGGCCACAGAAGTACCTCACCAAGAGGATTACTGGACTCAAACAGATGCCCTATGCAGCCCGACTGAAGAAACTCCAGCTGTACTCGGTTGCATACCACTTACTCAGAGGTGATCTCTGCTTGACATACAAGGCCATGTCCAACCCAGAATTGATGGACATGCTCCACCTAAAAAAAAAAAAAAATCCCCGAGAGCCACACGCTCTAGGGATCTAAACCTCACCACAACAATAAATAGGACATGCTGGAGGGATAGATTCCTGTCATAAAGACTTCCCATGCTTTGGAACAGGATTCCAATCTACATTAGGCAGAGCCCCTCACTAACACTCTTCAAGAGGAACCTTGATGAGTGGATGGGAAACAGAAAATTTACCCCGGGGATCACTGCAGTGGCTCTGCTGGACAGAGGCACAGGGAACTAATAGTTCTGCTGGACAGAGGCACAAAGAACTAATCTAAGGGGATGGCGAAAGCAAACACATTCTGGCTAGGCTTACGGATGCCCTCGGGCAGACAGCCTACTACTTACCTATGAACCTGAATGGCACTCCCTTTGCAAGCAATGCCACTAGATGCAGCATTATTCAAGCCTTAAGTTGAGATGGGAGCAGGACACTAAAGTTAAGCTTCACTCGGACAGATTGGTTAAGCCGTATGAAGGTTTTGAATCATGCTTTGAACTGAAGGAGGAATTATTAAAGTTGCTGATTAGAGCAAGCACAGATTGTGCTCATTATTTTCAATATCCAGTGTGATTAGGGTGATATAAACACAGCAGCCTGAGCACCTGTCAAGCCATTAGAAGGCTGTGCAACATCTAAAAGTGCTGAAGTACAGTTCTGTACTAAATGCTCCTAATAACGTGCTATTTAAAGTATTTCCAGATGCAAATGTTATTTCTGAGTGGGTTGGGATGGCTGCCTTATCTTGTGGGCATATTAAAATAAACACAGTGAAGTTGTTAAACCACTCAGTACAAAAGTCAGTTATAAAAATATGTCTGGTCTGTAATGTGCATTATCAAGTGTTTGGAGTGCACTGACGTAGGACTGAAGGGTATGTTTCCCCTGTTGTCCGGTAAAGGAGAACACTGGTACTGCATTTCCACGGTAAAATATCCACAGACAATCACACACATGTCAAAGTGATAAATTTGACAGTTACTTTCATGATCTGGCATCTGACAGCAGTGACTAAACTTAAGTCTGTTAAATGTTGACTTAGATAAGAAGCTTTCCATGGCTAACAAAGAAAATTATGAATTGAGTTGACTGTGCATATAACAGCTCTTTAAAGCTGGAGAGTGTCTTATTTGTTCAACGTGTGTCAAAACAAACAACAAGGATTTGAAAGAAGTCTTGCAGGGCTTCAGGAATGGTTGCCAACTCCCAAGTTTTTCAACACAGCTGATCCAGTCTTATATTTTTGCAGTTGAACTTGAGGTGGACCTCATGGTAGTAGTGTGAGGAGATGTCATCTAGTGAGTGATGAAGAAATGATGAAAAGCATAGGTTCATAGGTTAGTACTAGGCTAACTGCCCTTGCGAGCCATTTTAAGCCTAGCCCAATTATCCCTTGTGAGACTCAAACCCTGCACCTTGTGTTTTTAAGGCAAACACCTTAACCATTGGTGGAAAATATAAATCTGAAGGAAGAAATGACTGCTGACAAAAACTGAGATTTAACACAAAATGAAAGGGTATAATGCTGGTATGATGAAGCTAATTTAACTTATTGTAAAGAAACCTAAGAAATTATTGGAAAAGATTCAATTTGACAGGACATTTGGATGGTTATGTGAAGTGACTAGAAGTAATGGACACTAGTGATACTGAGTTTCTACATTATCAACAAGTTACCAAGTTGTCATTTAAGTTCCAGGTTAGTGAGGTTTGAGAAAAAAATGAAATGGCAATGTGGACAGAATACATGAAACATTATGTGGAATACAATTCACAGGAAAACTGTGGGATTAAATGGAGGGCTAGTAGGAAGGAAGGCACACATTTAATGGACTATGTAAAAATAAAGATGAAACAGTAAACTATTTTACAAAAAAAAAAAACACTAGTGATTGAAAATGTGGTGCAATTGCCAAATGACTGGCATGAAATATGTATGTGTGTGTGTGTGTGTGTGTGTGTGTGTGTGTGTGTGTGTGTGTGTGTGTCTGTGTGTGTGTCTGTGTGTGTGTGTGTGTGTGTGTGTGTGTGTGTGTGTGTGTGTGCAATATGGAAAAATAAGAATTACTTTGATTCAGTGTTGTACCCGCGGTGGTGGTGCTGAGGTAGCGTTGTCGCCTCACAGTAAGACACTGTCCAGTTCGATTCTCAACTAGAGCATCTTCTGCATAGAGATATGCGTGAATGGGCATCCCTTCGTTGAAGATTGTGCAGCAGGGCTGGTAACTCAGCAGGTAAAACTCAACTATCAATCATTAGAGGACCGGAGTTCCGCTGTGGTGACCCCTAACTGGGAAAAGCCAAAAGACGCAAACAAACTTTGATTCAGTGTTGTGGTGTTAAAAGAACAGGTTCTCTGACACCTACAGTAACCATGATGCTGATCTGCTGTTGCTGGGCTTACCTTTAAACAATAAGCATGACTACTTCCAGGCAACATTTAAACAATAAGTATGACTACTTCCTGGCAACATTTAAACAATAAGTATGACTACTTCCAGGCAACATTTAAACAATAAGTATGACTACTTCCAGGCAACATTTAAACAATAAGTATGACTACTTCCAGACAACATTTAAACAATAAGAATGACTACTTCCAGGCAACATTTAAACAATAAGTATGACTACTTCCAGGTAACATTTAAACAATAAGTATGACTACTTCCAGGCAACCTTTAATCATTAATGTAATTTGTTGAAGCCATTTGGAGCTGTAAGAGATGTACACAGGGGTCCAGGGAAGTAAATAGTGTGGGAAGAAATAGCCAGGAAATTGTTATGGCTAGGCTTGTATAGGCCCTAGGGCTGATAGCCTAGTACCAACCTATGAACCTACACTGAAATACAAATTTAATTTTCCTGCAAGGTTAAAGGTTTATTGAACTGGTGGTATGTTAACTTTACAAACAAGATAAAGGCCACATGAACTTAAAACAGCTTACTTTGTAAATATGTTACAAAGAAGGTGATACAGATATAGGGACTAAGATGGGATCTCTAATGTTGGGAGCAATAGAAGTTCAGCAAAAGAAAATGGGAGAAAAACAGATTTGAGTGTAAAACAAATGCATTTCTTTCTATTCTGCTGATGTAAAGTCATTCAACAGAATGGATTTTTTTATTACAAACCCAAATATTCCATACAGAGAAACGAACAAAATTAAAACTTAAAAAAACATAGGCTCAAACAGCAAACAATCCTGCTAACTGCCAAACTTAATGTAGTGCATTTATAAAGTATCACTGTACAAAAGATCCAATACTTGCTTCCATAGGTTAGCTCATTTACTACTATAATCTGTGACATCCACAAATAGACTGTATTGTCTTTGGTTTGCATTAATCATTAAATTAATGTTTAGTGCAGCCACCTACAAACCTCTATATACACTTTAATTATGCACATCCTGGATATTTCTAGTGAGAAGCAATATGCAGTCTATGTACAGTCATTAGTTGGACTGATCAACGTTTGAGGATACCCTCTAGATTTTAAAATGTTTAGGATTGATATCAAAGATGGTGTTCTTTTGTTGGTGTGAAGAGTTCCCCAGTAATGTTGTTACATAAAGCTGTAACCCAGTCCAACAACAAATTAGCACAAACAAACCTCAAAAATTAGTGTAGAATCGTAGGGTTCTACATCACACAAACTTTACACATTTCCTTTTGCAGTAAACTCATCTTTCTGTTTAATGTTGCAGTTTAATAACCCTTATGAATTATTCTTAGGAGATACATGTAAAATGTATGAAAATATTACATGGTCTAATAGCTTAATGAGAGGATCCAGATGAATTGACTATCACTATGCCATCCCTTTAACTCATTCTAAATAGTTCTTGGATTAACCTAACTCTGCAGGAGTTACTTATTATAAATATGCGTGCCTTCATTGAAGGTTGGGCGTCAAACTGGCACCTCGGTGTTGTGTAAAAATCTACTGCCAATCATTAGCGGACTGGAGTTCCGCTGTGGCGACCCCTTATCGGGAAAAAGCTGAAAGACAAACAACAACATATTAAAAAAATAAAAAAATATATTCCTTTTCTTTAACTCCCCATCAAAATCAAATAATTCTCCAATAATGGAGTATCTGCTATGACAGGCGTTTCCAACTCTAAGGATAGAACTGCATGTCATAACTGAAAATATCTTCCAAGTGTTTCTAATATCTACAGTGTAAGTTGTAGCTAAACAAGAAATTGATGCAAATGTGGACTCCATGCCTACCTTCTGCATCAAATGATGCAACCCTGCAATGCTTTCCCTTATCCATTCATGGCTCCATATTATGTCAACCCCTATTTTAATGCAGGATGGCCCCGTATGGTAGTGTCAAGGGTTACTAGATAAGGTAAGCCACCAGAAATGTTTAGTTGTTTGCATACCTGATGTGCAGCATGTAAACAATGACAGCCTTTTAAACAGGATGGCAATCTCTTTTCAAAGCCTAGTATAGTCCGGGGAGAGAAACCGCCATAATCTGGGAGTCAAGCCTGGCCCAAGGGGACATATTAGCTAGATCACAGGTCAAAACTTAATGTATTTTGTCCGCCATGGCATACTTTTTAATAGTAGGGGAACATATGGCTCCACTTTCTTTTCCATCACGTAGCACAAAATTCAAAATCTTCCTACATTTTCCATCCCAAACATACCTTAAACCAGCTTAGAGATTTTCCCCTTATTAAGTAAAACAATTGGCAAATACCTCTGTATGAGAGAATGAATATTAATACTTGAGATTATCTGAATAGAAAGGGAAGATATATATTATCTCCCTCCCTATACGTGTGTATATGCACACACACATGCATATTAATATTAGCATGCTTATATATATATATATATATATATATATATATATATATATATATGGATTCACTTCAGAATGTCCAATGCCTGAAAACTCGAATGTCATATGGTCGAGACCATATGATCGAGTTTTCAGAAGCTCGAAATTCTAAAATGAACCCCCAAAAAAAACAAAAACAAAAAATAAAATTTTTCTACAGGAGGGCAAGGCCCCCTGTACCCCCCACACTCCTGCTACTTAAATATACTAATTCCAAGATCGCACTACAGCGAAGAAAAGGGACATCTCCCAATCCATGCTGTATGCAGATCTCCATTCAGAATTTTGAGCTTCTGAAAATCATATGGTCGCGACCATATGACATTCGGGTTTTCAACTGTTTGAGATTCTGAAGGGAACCTATAAATATATATAGATATATATATATATATATATATATATATATATGTATAGATATGTATACACACACAGACACACATATATACATATACAGGTCTACTACCATTTCTTGAATTTACACTTGCCCAAAATCCAAAACGCCGAGACAAGTCCACCGAAAACTGATTACATCGAAGCAACGAACCATCAACACTTTAAACAGGGAAACTAACCACTTGGCAACCAGGGTGAACTTTGCCTTCTTTCTCAGTATAATGCTATCTCGGAGTTGGTATATTTAGTTAGGGGGTGTGTGTGTGGGGGGGTGAAGCCCCCCATTTACATGGGTTGAATTAGCTTTCTTTTATTGTTTTGTGTCCTGCTGACCCAGTGGTTAGTTTCTCTGTTGAAAGTTAAGAAAAATAAAATGTGAGCAAACCAACAGAGCTGAATGAAGGCCAGAAAATGTCCTTTGTAGATTCTTTATTAAAAATAAAGGATAAGTGCTTTCATGGGGTTACCGCTTCTTCAGATCCACATAAAAACAACTAAAATCAATAATTTATACAGAAAGTAAAGTCACATGTCACTAGAAATGAAACACCAAATCAAATTCACCTCCTCTTAATTAATGCTGGCTTTAAAGGAATATTAGCATTAAGCCCTAGCTCTTTGTGAGCTTGCAGTGCTATTATCCACTTAACTTCCAAATTCTCCAGAAAATTATTCGTATCACCCCTCCTCATACCAGAAAATTATTCGCATCACCCCTCCTCATACCAGAGTTAACTAACTGTAGGACTCTAAAGCAAAAAATATTGTGTCCTGTTTTAGCTGTGTTAAAGCATTAGTAATGACATTGTTCCATATATTGCCAACATGCTCCAAAATCCTTTCTTTAAACCTGCACATCGTCTTACCTATATAAAAACTAAGACACTGCGTGCAGGTTGCTAAATAAACAAGACAATTACTGTTGTGGCAAAAAATCTTGGAATAAATTCTCTCCTGGTTTTAGGATGAATAAATACTCTGACTATAAAAGTGCAGGCTTTGCATTTGCTACAGGAAAAAGTTCCAAAGCCATGTGGAGAATCAGTCACCGCAGGTCTAGTGCCATAGTATAACATCCTCTTCAAACTTTTATTATTCCTAAAAAGAAAACTAGGTTGGCAGCCAACTACTTTGCTTATAACTTCATCACCTGCTAAAATGGGCCAATTCTTTGTAAAAAATCACAGAATTCAAAAACTTTACTGGAATATGTAAAAAGCATCTTAGAACGTCCATGACTCAAATTATTATT
The DNA here is from genome assembly GCF_019279795.1 of Protopterus annectens. Classification (NCBI taxonomy): domain Eukaryota; kingdom Metazoa; phylum Chordata; order Ceratodontiformes; family Protopteridae; genus Protopterus; species Protopterus annectens. The sequence goes on from NC_056728.1 coordinate 328,380,073, forward strand.
ACAATGTCTACTATTATAGTTCCTGTATTTACTAGAAAAACAGTGGGCTCCTTTATTATCCCTCTGTGCTTGTACCTCTTTACAAACATTGGCAGTAATCCTAACTGGATACCCCGTATCCAAAATGTCATGTAAGAAATTATTGATGGATTCAGTCACACCCTTGTCATCAGTATTGAGGCATTAAAGCCTCAAAGATTGTTCTTTTGCAATGTTTGGGAAAATATGAGAAGGGTGCATACTGGATTTATGTAATATGCTATTATTTCAGCATGCCTTCCTAAAGCATTTGGTATCAAGCCTACCCAAAGCATTTTTATACAATGTGACATCCAAAAAGTCTATGCTGGTTAGTGACCAATTCATAACAAATGTAAGGTAGCTAGTAGTGCTTTCAATGTATTCAATAAATCTTACACCCCCTTTCCATAACAGAATTATGTCATCCACAAACCTACCATAGTACATTAGAAAGTCACTAAAGATGTTATCATTCAGTATGTATTCTTCCTCCCACTGTGCCAACACCAAATTAGCATAGGTGTTGGCACAAGGGGTACCCATGGCAACCCCTTGTTTCTGCAAAAAATAACCATCAAAAAGGAAAACATTATGAGTCAAAATCAGGTCCAACAGTGTACAAATCACGGTTACAGTATTGTGAATATATTGGCTGTGGTATGCCAAATAAAGTCTAATTGCATCAATGCTCTCTATATTCGAGATTACCGTGAATAACGTTTTGACATCTAATGTGACTAACAGTACTTCTGTCAGGTCAAGACCCTGTACGTTTTCAAATAAGGTCACCAGACAGTGTTGTGCATCTTTTAGAACCAAGGGGGCCTCCTCTAATAATGGTTTTAGCATGTTTTTTTACATACTGAAAAAGGGGCTCAGTTGCCCAACCATGCCCAGATACTATAGTTCGCATAGGAGGTTTCAACAGAGTTTTATGTATCTTAGGTAATCCATTAAATGTTGGTATCAAAGGATGTTCCAGCAACAAGAACTCAAAGATCAAGATCCAGCAAACCATACATCAGTAACTCATAAAGTACTTCCTTAATAGTGTGCAAGCTTTTATCAATATCCTTAGTATCTATTGAAGCATATGTGTCTACGTCTGAAAGCATTTCATGCAGAGCTTAAATAGTCAGTCCTGTTTAGAACAGCAGCAGCACCCCCTTTATCAGCTGGTCTAATACGAATATTATCCAGCCTCTGCAACTGCGCTAAAGAATTAGAAAAAATAACTCTTGGTCTTATCAAATGCTTCATTAGAGTATGTGAACTGGACATATATGAAGCATTTCAGAAGACCAAGAGTCGTTTTTCTAATTTAACAGCATTAGAAAGTGAAGCTATATGTGCAAAGAATAATGGTACAACTTCAAGGTGTGATGCTGTCAGATGTTAAAATGAAAAGTTATAAGCAATCACCCTTCCTCTCCTACATTACGGGTGGATAAATGAATATAATAACTTGCAAGGACTGAATGGATTTGATTTATGTAAAGAAATGATTTTATTTGATGAAACATAAATTAAAAGAATGAGCTACATTTGAAACACCTGTTTTGCTATATGTATTTGTGTTAGGAGTGAATTTCCATTACAAATCTGTACGTCCATGTCATAATTATGTACTACGGACATATAAGAAGAGAATGAAATTGATATGATTTTGTGATGAGAGAAACTGATTTATAAATGTTAAGATCAAAGGTTTAGGGGGGGGTCTAAAATATTAATGATGATATCAGTCATGACAAGTTATAGCTGTTTCATTATTGCTTTCTTGTTATTCCTGCACTCCTCTTTTTTTCCTTACCATTGAGGACAACAAAGCCAGCAATAAGAAGAAATAATAATAATAATAATAATAATAATAATAATAATAATAATAATTTTCTTCTTGCTGTTTATGTTTATGCATCCTTATGGTAGGATAAACTTGGAAAATATTTTAATTATAAGACACTAATATTTCTATATTTTATGCACCTTTAACGGCACAGACACGTGCCTTAACTGTAAGAAGTTAATATTTCTATAGTTGGATATTGAGGTTTATGAAATTATGTGCATTTTTTTTTAATCAGGCTCAATATATCATGGTTTGAATTAACATTTTCATAATACAGTGGAAGAAAGAATGTATTACAGCTCATGTAATATTATTTGCCAAGTAGAGATGAATGCATTTTGTGGAACGTGAGGATGATGAAGTTGAATATGGACCTTGTCAAGGATACTAAAGGTAAGGAGGCTCTCTCTGCCATGTCCAGTGAATACTACCAGGCTATTTAAGTGGTTTGACTTTGTGTGATATGTAGATGTAATGGATTATAGCAGATAACAATTTCATACAGTGGTACATCAAAAACATGGAAAGCTAAAGCAGATGTGGACTTGTCAGTGTAAGAGCATAATGACCTTGCATTCCTAAAGGTTATTATTCTGGCAAGCAGACTGAGCAATTTGTCGGACAGAAGTGGAGCAGGACATGGGCTGGCAGCTTGAGGAGACATGAGATGTGCCTGACTAATATTAATCTGATATTATTAAGCATGACAGAGATACTTAGAGATGTCTCCATGACAGGGTTCTTGAGGGACCCATGATGATTGGAACAGATAGTCTCAGCCGCATGAGAAGTCTGAGCTAGTTTTTACTGGATTGAAATGAAATTTGAAGTTCACATAAAAAGGGGAAGTTGTAAAGAATGAAAAGACTTTACTAAACGTTGAGACAACAGAAAGGGATTTGCAGTAAGTCAGATTTTTTTCATGCATTTTACTGACTCGAGGCAGTAAGTTGGACACATTGCTTATTCATCAACAAAAGTATTTGAAGAAAGTTTATGGTATACACTATATTTGTATGAGAGAGGATTAAAAGTAAGCTCCAGTAAGTACCAAGACAGGGGGATAGAATCCCAGTACAGAAACAAATGATCAGAACAGAATATGGGCATGCATGATAACCAGGATTTATAGAAATTTGAAGTATTCACAACTGTTGCATATATATTTTGGTATTAGTATGTAAAGGAATAAGAATAGGAGATAACCTGGTAGTAAATTTTAGCATGACTTTCAAGACTGTGAAAGAGGATGCCCTTATGTCAAGTATGACATGAAGGATGTACTAATTGCAACTCCAGAGCTGTATCAAGGAATATAATGGTTGCCAAGATTGTGGAATGTAGTGCTGAAAGATGATTATTTATAAAGGATCATTCAGAAGTCTTTTTGAACTGTGTAATACATATAGAATCTGCCGCAATGCTGTTTTATATGCATTCTTAAAATAATGGTGACTCGATTAAGAAAGGCTAAAGAGTACATAGCCCTGTCAAAAGCATAAACACACTTCTGTGTGAAACCGCCTTCACTACATTGCCCACCATAAAACAAACCAATAAAATAAGTTCACTTTAAAATTGCACTTGCCTCTGCCTCAGTAAAATGATTAGTTTTGCAGTAAAGCAGACGCAATTGCACATCATTTTGTCATGGTCTTACTATGCTACACAAAGAAAGAATACATTTACAACACCAAATGCACTGAATGTTGTAAAATAAACAATGAATGCATATAAGCTCAAACTCATACAATATCACACAATCAGAATAACGAAAGTGCACACAAACACAGTGATGTTGTGATGGCGGCAAGGACCATTAGGAAATCATAGAGGCACACAGAGAGCAGGGACCACTGCCTTGCAATTATATGGGTGAGGACATACCACACAATGGTATCTCAAAAAGGTAAGCCAGTACTCATCCTGGACAGCTCTGTGTACTTATCTGAAAAGAAATGTACGAAGAAAAGGTACTGGGGTCTGCATTAGGACATTAACTGATAACTGTATGAGAAGAACAGTAAATAAACCTAGGGTAGAAGATGAGTTGCTGCTAAAGAGCACATTGTAAAATCATCTCCCAAATGCAACTAAGAAACAAAGTTACACACATTCAGCTATTCTAAGACCGTGTGCTGTCATTAGTAGAAATATCCCATGTCTACTCATTGATGACATCATAGCCACCAAATCCCATGAAGCTGCAGTGAGCATGTCATCACTGCTGGCATCATAGCCACCACATCTCACAAAGCTGCAGTGTGCATGTCATCATTGATGATATCATAGCCACCACACTGCATGAAGCTGCAGTGTGCATGTCATCATTGATGATGTCATAGCCACCACATCCCATGAAGCTGCAGTGTGCATATGTCATCATGCAGGGCAATGATTCAGACTGTGAACAAGGTCAGAAAGAATGCTATGCTAGGTGTTCATACAGAGATTGCCGGTATTGCAGGTATTCAGGCTGAGGATTACCCATTAAAAGTGGGTGTGTTTCAGCAGAAGACTCCTGTACATAGCGGTTGTAGCTCAACTGTAGCAGTGTTAAAACTACTGATAATCTGTATGACCTTAGTCAGGCAGATGGACAGCACTTTCCTGACCAGGGGACGTGTCTTGATAAATACTACTATACATACATGTTCATTAAGAGTAGTTATTGCAGTATGTTTCCACTGGTATACGACCTGATGAGGAGATAATCATTACATGCTTAAAATATAAAATGGCAGGTTATTTATGAATTACTTACACACTCACAGCTCTCAGTAACTGAGTTTTGTGATGTGTGCTTTCAGACTAGCAGCTGTAAAATTTATTCAGAGGAATATACCAGGTGCAAAGAGCAAGGGGTATCTCTTCCACTTTGGTCAAAATATGCGGCACAATGTACATCATCTAATTTTAGCAACAGCAAACAGTCAGAAAAGTACAGTTGTGTAAGTAAAACTTACCACAACAGCAGATATTCAAATGATCACTGTGCAGCAGCCTTAGCTATATGGGTTATATTCTGCCTAGGATATAACAGCTAGACAGATTGCAAAGCTTCAGAATACTACCCATCAGCCAAAACTTTTAGTCAGCTAGAGCTTTGCTGAGTAAAAGACAAGTTTGGGCATGATTTCCTTCAGACCTTTCCTGCCGGCAGAGAGAGGGAAACTCAGCTCTGCAAGAACAATGCTAGGAAAAACAAAAACAATTGTCAAAACCTTGGCATAAAAACACACCAAAAATAAGGGGGATGGAGGGAAGGAGCAGCAACTGCAGCAGTGATCATTCCAACATCTACTCTTACGGAAAGTTTCACTTACACAACTGTACCACATTCATCATATTGATCAGTGCTACAGAAGCCTTACTTATATAGGTAAATTACCCCAACTTACTACATTTGGGTGGTGGAAGGAGAACAGTCTAGGAGCCCCTGGAGAATGGTCCTAGCAAAGCTGGATCTGGACCTAGAAAAGAATCAATATTATAGTGCTTTGTAAAAGTATGTGCAGAGGACCAAGAAGAAGCTTCTGGAATACTTCTAGAATCCAACCCTTTAAAAACTTACAGATGAAGCAAAGGTCCTAGCAGTCTGGGCCTTGACCCTGCTTGGAGTAGTTTTGTTATGGTGAGTACAACAAAAGGTAAAAACCTTATGCAGCCATTTATAAATACTCTCTTTTTTTCACAGGTTTTTCCTTCTTCTTAACATTCACAAGAAATGAATAACTGGTCTGAAGATTGGAAAGATCTAGTTCTGTCAAGGTAGTACCGGAGTTGTCTGTGGACATCCAAGGTATGGAATATCCTTTCTCCTTAAGTTTTAGGTTCAGGAAAAAAAACGGGGAGATGGATAATTTGACTTAATGTAAACTCAGATAACACTTCAGGCATAAAAGAAAAAAGTTTCTTCTCAAAGAAACCCTGTCCATATGGAAAATGAGATATGGCTAACTCACCATAAGAGCTTGCAACTCAGTTACCCTTCTTGCAAAGATCAAAGAAATCAGTAAAACTAACTCCCAGATTAAGAACCTCAAGTCAGCCAGATTATCTGTTTCAAATGGAGCACGTGCTAGTCTCACTAACACAAAATTAAAATACCAAGGAATAGCCACTGGCTTTCTTGGAGGTCTCTTAAGCAAAACCCCTTTCAGGAACATTTTGACGTGACATTGCACTGAAAGAGGAGGATGCATGGACATACTTGCTGAAATGAGCCATGACAGCGGAATAAAAAAGGCCATAGGAGAGTAATTCAAACAAATATTGTAGCACTAGAGAAGAACTATCTTTGAATGAGTGCTGGTTATGTTGTTGGCACTAACTAGAAAACCTTTTCTATGTGCTAATATGATTTTCTAGTATCAATCTTTCTCGCCATCATTAGTACCTGCTGCATGGCCTCAGTAAATAGGTGCTTTAAAGGAATTATGACCCGGTCATCCAGGCATGTTGAGGTGCATCAAACACCTCTTTTATTGTGAGAGTAGATCCAGTCTGTGAGGAAGCTTGTGGTATTTCCCATGGTCATTTCCAAAAAGAAAGATCATCACGGCTGACTAGGCTAGAAGGGAGTAACCACAATAATCTTGGGGATTCCTTCTAAATCTTTGGACAATACCCTGGATATTAGTGGAAAGGGTGGAAAAGTACACAGGAATACTCCTGTCCAAGGAAAAGAAAAAGCAACTGTCTTCCAAGAGTCCTAGAACAGAATCTTGAAAGTTGATTGTTCAGAGAGGAGGCAAAGAGGTTTACTTGAGGAACTCCCCACAGACAAATCAAAACTTGGCAGACCCCCTGAACTAGTTTCCATTTGTGAAGGCTTGCCCACGTCCTGCTCAGCTTGTCTGACACACAGTTTTGCTCTGATAAAATGTAGGATGCCTGTAGAGTGAGACTGTGCTGTGAAGTTATATCAAAGGTTAATATGGCTACCTGTAAAGATGGGGTGGATGGCGTGGTTTCTCCTTGCTTGTTGATGTATCATATGACTATGATATAATCTGTAATCACTTGAAGAAATCCTGGGGACAAAAGATGGTGCAGAGAGTTGAGTGCCTTGATCAGGGCAAGCATCACCTTGATATTTATGTGCTTGCATCTGTCCTTGGTGTCCTACATCCACAACACTTTTATTCTTCCTGAAACTTTTCCCCGAACAAAGTCCAAAGTGTCTGTGGTGGCTGCTTAGGAGCAGGAAGGGAGAATGGAGAGACCTGGATTTAACGATATCTGTTGCTGCCACCAAAAGATTTCTCTTCTGACAACCCCCAGTGTTGATATTTGAAATGATGAAGGGTGTTGATGCTGGGATCAAAGAGATTTCAGATACCACTGTATCTTTCTCATGTAAAATCTTGCCAGGGGTATCATAAGAATCATAAATCCCATGAGACCCAAAATCCTGAGGTATTCCCTTACAGTGATCAAAGTATGAGTGGAAAACCTTAGAAACAGATATAGATAAAGATCTATTTTTTTTCCTGTTGAAGAAAAGTTCTTTGAAATGAGGTGTCTAGTTGACATCCCAGGAACAAAATGCTGCGTGAAGAATTCAAGACAGACTCTCTCACCTGAGAGATAAAAAGTTTCCAGACCTTGAAAAATACTCTGCAAAGATTAGCAAGGCATCTAAATATGGAAAAACATGAATACCCTACAGCCTTCAATGAGCTATAACTGGAGCTAGTCACTTTGTGAACATAACTTTGTAAACAAATGGACCAGGCTGTAATACAAACTAGGGTTTTTATTCTCATTGACCAGAATTAAGCACTTTCGGCTAAGCACAGCGTAGCCTTCATCAGACTGACAAAGGCTATGCTGTGCTTAGCCGAAAGCACTTAATTCTGGTCAATAAGAATAAAAACCCTAGTTTGTATTACAGTCTGGTCCATTTGTTTACAAAGTTATTTTAATTTTGGGTGATTTGGACATTTAAAACACTTTGTGAACTTACCTAGTGCACTGGTAGTCCAAAGGATAAAGACTTGTCAATGTGATGTAGACACTCAAGACCTTAAGAAAAGTCTAAAGTCTAGATGAATAGAGATGTGATAAGCATATTTTAAGTCTAGTGTTGCCAGGAAACTTGAAAGGGGAAGAAGAGGTAACAGGTTGTGAAGTGACACCATTTTGAATTTAGGCATTTAGGCATTATCATAAACAGGTTTAAGAAAGAAAGATTCATAACAGGTCTTCAGGAATTTTTTTCTCTGGAACTAGGAACATCCTTGAATAAAAGCCCTTCCCAACCTGTCACTCCTTGGGACAGCATGTGATGAAGAACTTGTGGAAACTAATTATTATGAACTGGAGGATTAGGAAAGCCCCCTGGAAAGGAGGAATTTTTCTCCCAGTACCATCTGTAAATTGATGAATGATTTTCAGAACCCATTTGTCTGAAACAATTTGTTGCCAAACAGATAAACTGATGTTCAGACTTTATGGAAAATAAAGGGGGGTCAGGATGGGAGGGGTTCACAAGTTCTCTTGAACAACCAATTCAGACTTGTTGGACTCTCCCTGATTTTGGGAGGTTTGGCACTTCTTTCCAAATCAAACCAGAAAATAATTTATAAAGAGAAGAAAAAGTAATCTTTGGAAATCTAATAGATAATAAAACTATCAGAAATCATGAGGCCAGATAAAGGTGAAGGAATTGTAATCATGGATATAGTAGAATATACAGGAAAAATGATGGATATTTCACTTATTAGTGATACATATTCTTTGGCATCTAAAATGAAATGAATATTGTTTATTCTAAAATAGATTATCATTTAAAAGATCTATTACTTCAAGGGGTTATTGATGCTGAATTATATAATTTTCTTAAAACTGATAAAGCTATAGTGCTGTCAGTCTTTGGCACCCCTACAGTACATAAGGATATACAAAATCCACCATTAAGAACTATTGTAGAAGTCAATGGATCAAAACAGGCATCCTTTTATCTATATTTGTAGATAACAAACGGTTTCTAAATGAAAATCTTTACTTAAATATTCCAGGTTTTTTTGAAATAAATTAATAAATCTTTATATAATGATAATTTGATATTTGTAACAATTGATATTGATGATCTTTTTACTACTATACCACCTGATAAAGGGATGAGGTGGTTTGAAGAAACTCTCATTAAATGTTTTTTTTTAGAATTTGTAAATAGTACATTAATCTTAGATTTTATGGATATTATATTAAAGAATAATTTTATTTATTTTGATGGGTGTTTTCAACAGTATAGAAGAGTAGCTATGGGGCAGCTTGTGTTCCCATATATGCCAATATCATATTATGGGTATGGGCACATATTTATTTGATAAAGTCAAAATATTCTAAGTGCTAGAATTTATATATGCATTTTATAGATGACATATATCTTTTTAAGGTGGACACTGAAGATAAACAGAGAGTTCAAAAATATTTTCAAGAAATAACATTTTTAAAGTGTACATATTCTATTAATTATAAAATGGTTAACTATTTAGATGTTAATATACATAAGTAGGACGGTGGAAAAGATTTCAAATCTACAATATATAGAAAAGATACTTTTTCAAATTCATATTTGTATCATGCAAGTGATCACCCAATGCATCAAAAAAGATATATAAAGGACAAAATATTAGTGTGTCCTACATGGTTTTGTCATATGATGACTTTATTAAGGAATGTGAGAATGTGAAAAGTATGTTCCTGTAAAGAGAATACTCTATGAAATTAGTGACCGATATTTTAGAAGAGGTCAAAAATGGGAGGAGCACTAAATATCCCCCAATCTTGGGGAAGGGGAGAGATGAATATGAGGAGGAAAATAAACGTAGAAACACTAATGACAAATATTATTTTAAAGAAGCATATATATTTATATATAATTAAAGGCAGCTATGTTATAATTATATATCTATTTTATTATGAGTGGAAGTATTTTTACTTCTATTTTTACTTTTACTATTTTAATTGGTATAATGATTACAACCAGAAAAACACCCTCCATCCCAATAAATGGTGTAGGATTAAAAAATAATAACTGTATACAGAGAGGAAAGCAGACACTGAAACACAGCACCAATATCATTAAAAGGACTTAGACACAGTGATAAAACAAGCCAATATTTTAATATATCGTGAGTGCTTTTGCGAACTAGCCACTTCATCAGACACAGACATCTGATGAAGCAACTACTTCACAAAAGCGCTCACAATATATTGAAATATTGGCTTGTTTTATCATAGTGTCTAAGTCCATTTAATGATATTGTTGCTGTGTTTCGGTGTCGGCTTTCCTCTCTGCATACTGGTATAATCATTACATTTTCACATACAATGTGGTTTATCATTCTCTTCACATTAAGTTTTTATATATAATAAGTTCTACTACTCTCCTTCATCTATTAAATATTTTATGACAAAAGACTCATAGGCTATAGATAATAAAGGATATGTTTAAAAATACATGCATTATGATATACCTCTTCTTTACTATACAGTCTCAAACCAGTTTACTAATTCTTTATTAACTATGCAATAATTACTGCAGTTGTTTTAAAATAAGTCTTTTTTTATATAGATGTATTTATATATATATGTATCTGTGTGGAGTCTGCATGTCCTCCCCATGCTCGAGTGACGTTTAAAGACATGCAGGCAGGTGCATGCGTGCGTGAATGGGTGTGCCTTCTTTGAAGGTTGGGCATCAGGCTGGCAACTCAGCACCATAAAAATCCACTGCCGATCATTAGCGGACCAGAGTTCTGCTGTGGCGACCCCTAACCGGGAAAAGCCGAAAGACAAAACTATTAATTTTTAAGTAAAGATATACACATCTTTGTAGAATGTTCAATTTATTTTAATAGAACTTCAGTTTTTACACTCATATTGTCAAGATGTTATGATAAAATGTATATAAAATGGATGACAGCTGGTGAATGTATTTCTGATGAAGTTTTTGCATGTGTGGACAAAAACACTGTTCTGACATTAACATTATAATTAGTAATAAAGATTGGTCTATTTGAGCACCCAAAAGTTTGCTGCCTGAAATAAATAGACCATAAGTGAGATTTTTTTTGGTTTTCATGGTTATACACGCACTTATTCTACTAGTGTTTTGGACTGCAGTATGTAGTAAAACTGATCGGGATTGGTCTTAGATGTCCGATCATACGGCTACACACTTTGAACCCAGGCCAGCTGCCCCATCCCCCCACCCTAAATACAGTACTGCACACTAATTACACTGTAAGCTAATTCAAAAACATGACTGCCTTTTAAAGGAAAACTTTCTTTCAGACATCATAATGCACTGATGAATATTTTAGTACTGCCATGACATGATACAGTTTGTGACACATTTTGTATTTGTTTGTACCACCCTTTCCTTGTCTACTGTTTTAGATGATTAAAAAAGAAAACTTCTGCAAATAATAAAGCAATAAAATAGCGACTTAGAATAAACTTACCCAGTTCAATACAGCCACCAACTCCAATAAGGGATGCTGCACTGTGGTACAGAGGAAGTGTGGTATATACAATATCGTCCTTTGTAGCACCAAAAGCCCAAAGTCCTATGCATCCCTTAATGGCCTGAAGCTCACTTATAACTGCAGCCTTCGGTAGACCTCAAAAAGAAACAACAGATATTTGTTAGCTGTGATAAAACACTGATGAAAGTCTAATGGAAAAGTATAAAAAGCAGACACATGCTCCCAGATGACTACAGTGGTGGTCATTAGACTGCATGCAAAGCAACCACTTAGCTGTTATGTTATTATGTTATGCTGTTCTATCTGTATCACTCATTCTCCTCTTTTTAACATTTGGATGAACAGTAAAACATAAATAAGAATTTTAAAAAAGCTTATTTGTGTGATTAAACAAACTATAACAGCCTCAGATGTACCTTTTTATTAACCATGCAACTGTGACTGTTTTTCTTAGTATGAATAACCAATAAGCACACATAGCTGGCCTCAGCCATAGGCCAACTAGGCAGCCGCCAGGGGCGCTTTTCCAGTATTTATTTAGTTTAGGTAGACCCGGATGGGGGCACCAGGTAGTGTGGTGGGGGGTGCCATGGAGCCCTTTTGCCTAGGGCACCAGTTGATCTAGGGCCGCTCCTGTAAGCGCACACAAAAAAGGGGAGGACTACTATTAATTAGAATCATATCACATTTAGTACACTACTAACTTAAAACAAAAACATAACTGGCTTTTTACGTCATCTCCCAGACACAGCAACTTGATACAAAATAAGTACATAGTGTTAGTTGAAGGTATTAACTCATTAGCACCTAAATGGTGTGGAACATCCTACTTCTATCAGCCTACACACATCTTGCATTCCCCAGCATTTTTCTGAAAAATAAACTTAAAAAGGATACGATAGACAAAAGTAAATATTTTGTGTATAAAAGTTATTACAACTGTACAAATAGTAATGTTTTCGATAAGAAGTATTCTTTACACTGATGATTGTCAGTGCATTGATGGTCTTTCCAATAATACTATATACAGTAAACTCTCAGTTAACCAGAACTCAAGCAACTAGCACTCTCACGCTACCAGAAAAAAACAACTGAAGAAATACAGTACAATTTTCATGATTTGCACTTTTTGTCCCCCCCCCCAGAAACATACCCTACATTTTTAGAGTTTTAATGTTCTAAAAAGGAAAATAGGAATAAATTCCTTCTCTCTCCAACCTGAGAACAAATCAAACCAAACAAACAGTATAAGGTACAGGATTAGTGAGGCCTATTTTTAATAGTAACTCTCAAGCAACCAGAAACTAGTTATCTGGCATCTACCAATCCCCAATGGGTGCCAGTTAACTCACAGTTTACTGTATATTAATGTGCACAGACCCAAAATTATATTTTTGCTAAACTTTCACAAGCAATTTGTCATATCCTGGAAGCTGTAGAACCTAAACAGAAGGAAAGCAAGAACACAACATTCGTGCTGTAAATAGTTTATTAAAACAAAACAAAATAACAGCAATAGCAAATGCAAAGCTTTCGAGACAAGCTCTTTTAAAATGTTTCAAATTCGGAAAGCTGTATAACCTAGACATACATTGTTACAACATTTGTCTTGACAAGACATAAGTTTTCATATGTCAAGAAATTCCTCTACAAGTGCATGTCTATTGAGATATTTGTAAAAATATGAACACATATGCTTAATTGTACAATGATCACTATAAATAACACTAAATATTTATCAAGATGTGTAACTTACAGTGCAAATTTGAAACACAGCTTTCTTGAACAACATTTAAGGTTTCACCTGATGTCATACAACACTTTGCAGGACCCCATGTTTTCCTAAGTACATATGAAAATACTGTTTATTTTCATAATTACTAACAAATGAGCAATATACCAAGTGCAGCATGATATAAATGGACACTGACAATGAATTTCCCTCTCTCTCTCAACACAGCACATCTCATCATACCCCTCAATAACATATAGAGCTCTCATTTATGAACATACAAATAATAGGTCAACATTGATTTATTTCGCTACAGCAGGATATCCTAGATTAATAATCTTAGTGTCATTTTGTTAATAAATCATTGTACTTTCTAATAATGCCTATTACTGTCTGGAAAGTCACCTTGAAAATGAAGCCAGACCCAAAAAAGTTCTGACCATCACAAGGAGCTATGAGTGTGAGCTGGAAGTTAAAAAAAAAAAGAAAAAAGTGGCGCTATAGGCTTGAATAAATTAATGCTGTTAGCTGTTCACTCTTTCAAACATTTTATTTATTTATATGTTCGATTCTCAGCTAGAGCGTCTTCTGTGTGGAGACAATTGTGAATGGGCGTACCTTCGTTGAAGGTTGTGCATCAGAGCTGGCAACTCGGCACGTAAAAATCTACTGCCAATCATTAGTGGACCGGAGTTCTGCTGTGGCGACCCCTAACTGGGAAAAGCCAAAAGACACAACAACAACTCTGTTTTCCAGGAATGTCCATCTGGGCTGAAGAGCCCATTCTCCTGGAGGACTTGGGAGAAAAGCTCCAATATACAGTAAGAAATACTTAAAGACATATTTAAATGAAGTTATTTGCTAATTACAGAAAATACGGATATATACACAAATTTCAAAATAGTGAAAATTCATATTTCTGCCTCTGTGGCATAGAGAGGTTACAAGTTTAGACAACCCATTTTAATAAGTGACCCAAGCACTAGAACGGTCAACTTGGGAGGGACAGGAATGAATAGTTAGTACATGTTAACTTCTCCTAGGGTGAAGTAGTGGAGGCATTTGGATGGGGATGTGCACGCTTCCTACAAAACCAATAGAAGACCAAAGATGGACAGAGACATCTGTCTACAAAGTGGTGAGGTTATGGGATCACTCTCACTTGTGGAAGTAACTGTGCAAGCCTTCACATTCCTCTAGTGTATACCCAATCCTTGGCATCATGCAGCCACATTCAGAAGAAGAGTAGGGCTTTAAGTTCAGGTGCTTCTTATAGCTGCCTGGATGATGGACGGTCCACATCATTGCTCTTACATCTTGAAGCAGATTGAATACATAAAAGCAGCAGCAGTGATAGTGGCTTGATAGTAGACACAGAACAGAAAAATAAATAAATAAAAGTCAGCGATTTGCAAGAAATAAGACACGGTGAGGTAGTCTTATAATAATATAAAGGTTGAAGGGCAAGCAAACATAGTCCTGAATGGTGAACTTATTACCACCTCCAGGTAAATCCATACAAATCCAACCTTTGATGCCTTGCTGTACACTTTGCCAGTTGTATTTGTATATGCTTTAAAGTTTAAATCAGTTTTGATAACTGAAAATGTATTTCAAACTGCAGTTTAGGAGATTCTGTCCCCAGTGCGGACTTCAAGGCATTTGGGTCCCTACTTGCATTCTCAGTTACTGTCATTAGAATAGTCATAAATAATGAGCAATGAGTTTATGTGGGACACAGGTTTTCACATACCTTAATCTCATGGGTGAGACAAACATGCTAACAGACAAACTATGGTTACAGAGATCTGCCGCCATCCCAAAATGAACCTGCCAGCAGCTCCAGTCTCTCTTCCATCATTGGGCAGTCAGATGAAACAAAAATGTAGAGTAAACTGAAAGTAGGCTTGGTCACCAAGCCTTCCAGGCATAGCCTCTGAAACTCAAGTCTAGTTTTCACAGCTGTGCTATGATGTAAAACAGTACTGTCTCCGAAGCACATCCTTGTCAGATTTATTTATTTTTTATATTTGTTTATCGGGGAAATGCACTGATCAATATTGACCAATTTCAGACTTGGCCCAGGGGAAATAAAAAACATTTTACAAACAAAAATACAGAAATTTAAGCAACAGAAATAGTTCAGACTAATTATGTAGAAAAAAACAAACCATGTATATACATTTCATTGAACAAGCACACTGTAATGGAATGTATATACATTCAAGTGAACAGGCACATTGCAATGTACAATCAAGCAAAGTATAATGTACAATATATACATTCGTTTTTAAAGTAGGTCAGTCTTCAGATTTTACACCTGTTTTGCATTTACAAGACTACCAAAAGAAACATACATTTTGTGAGCTTCATGTCAGAATACCACAAAGATGCAGAAACTATGAGCCTGCAGTCAGAATGGCACAAGTTTCTGAAAATCTGAATTAGTTTTTGACCAGATCATAAAAAGCAATCTTGCACAACAACAAATGAATTATGCTGGTGAAAGTTTTCAAACAGTATCCAAAATGTCATTCTGCATGGCAACTGTGAAATAATTGTTTCCAACAGAACTGATGAAAGTCACATTTGGTTCATTTGATAAGGCCCTATTTAAGGTTAACAGAACTTTGGCCAAACATAATGAAAAGTTGTCAAGTTAACAACCATTTGTTGAAACACACATTGCCTTCTAACGAAAATAAACGCTCCGTTTAAAAACACAACAATGCTTACTCAGTTTTTACTCTGGTATCACATGTGACCTGGGGAGAAAAATATGCGATGGTTCTACAATTTTATGTTGGTATTTCTACGAAGGCCTGGGAAATGTACCTGCAGTTGGAGAATGGCATGTGGATAAAGGGAATTAAAGGCAGCTTTCTAAGTCAAGGTGCTGCAAAGAGATGCACACTTTTTTTGAGAAATCTGTCAATAATGGAGTGAGTACAGGTATATGCATACGCTGCAGCTAGAGAACTGGGAAACTACTTGAAAAGAAAGAAGAAAAAAGTGATTTTTAGTGGACAGGATGGTTAGCCTGATGCAAAAATGCTTGTACTGTTAGTCTGAAGGGAAATTAGTTTGTGACCTTCATTGTGCAGTCCGAAGGTTGTTCTTTAACTGGGAATAGGACTTTTTTTTATTTTATGGTAACTTTGTTGTATCAGTTATATACAGTCAAGGTCAATTTCATCTAAATCTGCTACTCGTTGAGAAAAGGAGTTCAAGAACCACTTCAGAACAGAAAGATACACAGTGGCATTTAAAAGCTGAACATTTCAAATACTATTTGTTGAAAACGGACAGCGTTTTTTGAATATATTTGTACATCTGGTAGAATTATTGCAAAAGTAACAAAACAATTACATTTCTGTATGCATTTTTATCATGGATTGGTTATAATCAGGATGAATCCATTTCACCAGATGATCATTATTCCTTCAGAAAAGACTGGTGCTTCAATTACTATATCTTAAAAACCATAGCAGGTGACCATTTTCTTAAGGACCGTCCTCAAATGACATTTTTTATCCAGTTCTTCAGTTTGTATATAAATGCCTCTATTTCTAAAATGATTCAACATTTTACCATGAAATTTTCAGAGAACACTATTAACATAATTAGCTATAAGCCAACCCTACAATGGGCTCCTGCAATCAAAGTTAGTGAGTAAATGTATCTTAATTTATCATGAAAATATACATTTAATGTCACTTTTTTATTTCTCAATACATAAAAAAAGAATAAGATTGCTGTTACATGTACACAACATTTTAGGTATGAAATCACATCAACATTATAGGTTTCTGATAACATTTTTTTTTTTACTCTAAAGACAACTGAAAGCTAAACTAAGGTTTTCCACTTAATGGTTTGTAAATGCCAAAAGTGGTAAATCTCAAACAGTCATTCTGACCTGACTCTGATCCTATCTTAAACAATACATTTCAAATGTTTCAATATATTCTTGTAATTTTTTTGGGGGGGAGAGGGTGACCCATGGATAGTCAGGTTTTGTTGCTTATTGTATCACACAATAGCAGTTAACAAAATCATAGAGCAGAATCTCAAATATGTGCATATCTGTCCAAGGAAATAACATAACAGAAAATAATTTTTCTCAGAAATTATACCATGTCTGGTTATTGCTTGATAAAAAAAAATCTCCCTAATGATATTTTTCAGATGCATATTAAGTCTACAATCATGAAAAATGCAAAATGTACATTTGTCGGAAAGTAAATTACTACATAATACTACTTGCTGCTGGTATAGCAATATAGGGCAATATCTCTGTGACCATGAAAAACAATACAGCAAATGTCTTAAAATATTATGTCATGCCCCTCAGCTATTGAATGGAATTGGCTGATGATCTTAGTTATAAAGAGAGACTGAAGTCCAGATACAGATTTGCTGTATTCAGGACTGTATTGTAGTTTCCGAGTTTCCTACATCTTTCTGTGTTAGAGATAAGCCTCTCAGCTTATCAGTGGGAGTGGTAAGCACTAGGTAGCCTATCTACCACAGGAGGAGTGGTTTCCAGCTCCCTTTCAACTTTCTGCTTTAAAAGCCCATGTATGCACGCTGTGCAGCACCACTACGCTGGGGTAAACTATTACCGGTGCCATAAAGTCTGCTCTTCAATGTTTCCCTTCGATCTTGCTAGTTCTCTTCTCTCTTGCACTTAACTAGCTTGTTCACCTAGCACTTCATCTGGCTTCTTGTAGCAATTTTTGTAGCACACACAAGTATAAGGAAACTGCTCCAGTACTTATTAATAATGACCATCCCTGCTGGCATGTCTAAAGGTCAGTTCCCTGTGCTTTCTCCTATTAACCTGGTAAACTTGGTCATTCTGAGGTAGTGTAGAAACTGCCTTATGTACACAGACAACCCTCTCCTCTTACCTCCCAACACTCAGACTTGTGAGAGTTGCACTTATATATCCAAGCTGGAAGACATGCACTTTCCAGCCAAGAACGGAATAGCTGGTCAAGAGGAGAAGTTCAACACCTGCACCGCACCACATGGAACACACAGCCCTCAAGAACACCCACCATCACAGCTCTCACGTAAAAACACAAACTACACACCCACCTTCACGGAGGCTCTCAATAGAAATCTATCCAAACAGCAGAGACCTCCAAATCAGAAACGCACTCGACCACCACAACTCAGCAGAAATCACAAGACACACAGCTCACCTACACAGTGCGCCCCTCAACCTAAGGCAAAACAGCTTGTCCAATACAATAATCATAGGTGACTTGATAGTGAGGCACACTGATGTCCCACTCACTAGGTTGAATAAGGAGAAGGTAACGGTCAGTTAACTGTCTGTCAGGTTCCAGGATCAAACGCATAACACATGCACTCAAGTCACTCCACAACAAGTACAAGTATGACTATGTCATTGTCCATGTGGGTGCGAATGACCTGAGATGCACCTCCCTGGACTACACGAAAAGAGACATGGAGAAGCTCTCAGATTATGGGGCCCAGGTAGGTATGACCCTAGCCCTGAGCAGCATCCTACCGTCGCCCAGAATGATACCGCAGTACAAACAGAAAATGATTGACTTCAACAACTGGCTAAGTTTCTGGTGTCATTTTAAGGGGATCCAGCATCTGTCTGCTTGGGATGACATGATTGACAGACCTCAATGCTTTGCCAGAGATGGCCTGCATCTGTCACCCCTAGGTTTCCGGATACTGGCCAAGGCTCTTGCCACCCCGGTAATGCCTTTTTTAGGTGGTGTCCCATTGACCAAATTACCACCGTAACAGCTATAAATAAATAAATGCAATCTGAGGGACATGCTGCTCAATGCTAAAAGTCTAAATCTCAAGATGCACTAACTCGAAGCATTCCTCAAAATGGAGAACATCGACATTTGTGCTGTAACAGAGACCTGGCTTAAAAAAGCAGAAAGCACCCCTGCGCTACCAGGCTATAACTCATTCCACACCTTTAAGCCCAGAACATGGACCGAAGCTCCAAAGGTGGTGGTGTCTCCATATTCATAAAGGATATGCAGACCTCCAGACTAGTAGCCCAGCATAATGCATCAGAGATACTTCAGGTACAACTAGCAGTGGGTAAGATGGCGATTCAGGTCATAGCCTGCTGTAGGTCCCTAACTATGTTCCCAGACTCTCACTCCACATTCCTAAGCACCCTGGAAACTATTAGGGTCCAACCCAACACTCTCATACTGGGTGACTTCAACTACCCCTCCATCAACTGGGAAAACTACTCATGCACCAATACACTTGCCCAGTGCTTCCTGGAATTCATTAATTCCAATGTGCTGGACCAGCTCATTCTTACCTCCAAATAGAGAAAGCAACATCCTTGACCTGGTCATTACTCACATGGGCAACTGTTGCTCAACAACAATAGTCAAATTCCTCCCGGGGTAGATCTGACCACAAACTAATTACCATGGAAATCCACGTCTCACCCACACCACCAGCAAAGGTAACCACCATGTAAAACTTCTCCAAAGCTGACTTTGGGCTGCTAAAAACAGAGGTAGCTAACTTCATGGCATCCCATGCAAATGGAAAATAGGTGCATGACCGCCGAATCATACACCAATGTACTGTACAAACACGTACATAAATGCATGGAACTAGCCATACCCAACAGAAACAAGATGCTCTCCTCCAAAAAAAGGAAACCAATCTGGTGAACCCCTGCCATTAACAAACTCTACAACAGAAGGAAGAAACTGTTGCAGAAAAAGGTTAAGTCCCAAGACTGGAAAACTCCCTTACTAGCCTCAACAAAAAGTTGAGATCACTCATCAAGACCTCTAAAACTAGCTATGAAGGCAGAATTGCGGCAGACACTAAAAATA
This sequence comes from Protopterus annectens, assembly GCF_019279795.1. Classification (NCBI taxonomy): domain Eukaryota; kingdom Metazoa; phylum Chordata; order Ceratodontiformes; family Protopteridae; genus Protopterus; species Protopterus annectens. The sequence goes on from NC_056728.1 coordinate 328,400,047, forward strand.
ACCACAAAGCCTTCTACAGTTATATCAAGAATCTCCACGGCAATACCCAGATTTGCTCTGAGTTACTGCACAATAGTACCACCTATCCTGAGCCAACAGATATTGCCAACATACTGGCTGACAGATTCAGTGCCATCTTTACCCCCTCTTCCCCCCCCCCCCAAAGGACCAATCACAATACCGGAAGAATGCCAGGCACTCAGCATTACTGCAGCACAGGTTAAAGCTGCATTGTCCAAGGCCACGAATACAGCTTCCATGGCACCCAACAATACCCCTGGGTGTGTTCTACATGAACTACAAAGTGAAGTGGCACCACACCTGTGTGCCCTGTTCAATCACAACCTCACCTCAGGCTTTGTCCCTACAGAATGGTGCACTGCTACAGTCATTCATCTCCATAAAGGGGGAGCGACTACAGACCCTGGGAATTATCGCCCCATTAGCCTGACAAGTCTGATATGTAAGGTTATGGAGCACATCATCATAGACCTAATTAACAAGGATATAGGGAATCTCCAAGCTCTGGATCCCATACAATTTGGTTTTGTGAAGGGTAGATCATGCCTGCTCAAGCTGGTTGACTTATTTGAGTCAGTCACCAGAGTTGTGGATGAGAGTAAGGCAGTTCATACAGCCTACCTTGATCTGGCCAAGGCCTTTCATACCATTCCCCACTCAGGAATTATTGATAGACTCACCAAACTAGCCATTAACCCCTATATCACTAGGTGGGTTGCAAATTGGCTCACAGATAGAACCCACAGTGTGAAAGTAGCAGACTCTAAGTCAGACTGTCGACCAGTCACGAGTGTAGTCCCACAGGGATAGGTCCTGGGTCCTCTCCTGTTTGGCATCTACTTCTCAGAAGTCCAGGCCAACACACAGGGACTCTGGCTGACTAAGTTTGCCGAAGATTGCAAGCTGGAGCCATTATTAACTCCCCAAGTGATGTAGAAATCCTACAGAAAGGCATCACTGAGACCAACGTCTGGTGTTGAAACCATGGCCTTAAGCTTAATGCCAAAAAATGCATCGTCATTCCCTTTGGGAAAAACTCAGTTCACACTAATTACCACATTGATGGTAGCCCACTGAACACTGAAGGCGTTATAAGAGAACTGGGGACACAGGTTGACAGCAACCTCTCCTTCGACCACCACATTGCCACTGTGGTCAGAAAAGTCCTTCTATGTGGCACATCTCATTACCAAGGGTTTTGCATCCAGGAAGAAAGAGGTCATCTCTCTGTACTCTTTCCTCATTAGACCAATCATCGAGTATAATGCCCCATTTGGCATGTACCTCACTAAACACCTGCAACAGCTGGAATAGCCAAAAGACTACCTCACGAAGAGGATCCTAGGCCTTAAACACATGCCCTACATGGACAGACTCAAAACACTCCAGCTTTTCTCTGTCTAATATTATCTATTAAGAGGCAATCTCTGCTCAACTTACAAAGCCATGTCTGACCCAGCCCTGTTAGAAGTGTTACACCTAAAGAAATCCCAATCCCTCTGCACCACACACTCCAGATACCTTAACCTCATTACCACAATCAATAGAACATGCTGAAGGGACAGGTTCATAACCCAGAGATTGCCCATACTCTGGAATAGACTTCCCATACATGTCAAGCAGAGCACCTCACTGGCCATTTTCAAGAGAAATCTTGATGAGTGGATGGGAAACAGAAAGTTCACCCTGGGGATCACTCCAGTGGCTCACTTGATAGAGGCACGGGGAAATAATGGCGGTATGATGCCAGGGCACTTCTATGGGCTAGGCTTGTAAAGGCTCCAGGGCTGTTGGCCTAGTACACACTTATGAACCTATTACAAAAACATGAAGTTGTTTGTACTTTATTTCATAGAAGTCTAATCTGTATCGGGGGGAGGGGGTCATACATCCAGTGCTAAAAAAAAAACAGAAAAAAAAAAACTTTCCTGCTCTGCTAAAATATGCAGGATTTTTATTTCTGATGGAATGACATCGCAGGAAAGATGCATTCTAGATCATTACTATTTTCTCAGTCATGAGTAAAAGTCATGAACATCTCTAATGGAAAAAGATTAAAATGCAAAATGTCAGACTATGACAGTGAAAGACCTATCAACACCTGTATTTTAAGGATCTATAACACCATATCTTAGTCATTATTACTCATTTCACTATGAAACTTTTAGGCAGTAACCACAGAGTGTTCAGATAGAAAATAAACCTACCACTGCTATTATATCCCTATGGATTTCAGTGCAGTTTATGAGTGAATTTGACTAGACCACTTTACCTGTATCAAAGAATGACATTTTAACCATGGCATGTTATAATTAAAATATATATTTTTGGTGAAATTACATCAAAGTAAAAACCTTATGACATCTCAGTGAAGAGACACTCACTGTACTATTCATACTGACCCCAGGCCAAATAATTACACCAAACCCTCAGGATTCTGACCCTGACAATCCCACAATAACAGCCAATAACTTTAATTCCTTCTTCACTAATTCTATACAAACTCTAGCCAACCAACTATCTCCTGATACTTCTCAACTATCTCCAAATACCTTCATAAATACCATTCCTCCCCTTCACCTACAACCTGTATCTACCTCTTATATACAATCTCTCATTCAAAAACTCAAACCTACCACCCCTTCTGCAGACAAACTTCCTGCTGAATTCCTGCAACTAGCAGCAAAGGCCATTGCTTTCCCTGTCTCTATCTTAATAAACAGATCAATAAAAGAAGGTATTTTCCCAGCAATCTGGAAAATATCTCATATCATACCCCTCCATAAAGGAGGCAAATCTTACGACTACTCCAACTATCGTCCCATAGCACTTTTATCCCCCTTAGCTAAAATCACAGAAAAATGCATACATAAGCAACTGCTCAACCACCTCCTCAAGAATGGCCTTCTGGCTGACACACAACATGGTTTTAGACCTGATCACAGTACTACTACAGCTCTTCTCTCCTTCACCAACACTATTAACTTAAACCGCAACAACAATAAACTTACATCCTCACTTTTCATAGACCTTTCAAAAGCCTTTGACATGGTTAATCACACACTTCTCTTGCACACTCTAAAATCTCTGGCCCTGGAGCCTTCTTCCCTTACCTGGTTCTCTTCCTATCTTGCAAATCGTCAGCAAGCTGTACTCTGGAAAAATTCTCTCTACTCTCCTTCCTATATCTTTAGGAGTACCTCAAGGGTCTATCCTAGGCCCTCTTCTCTTTCTATCTTTATTAATGACCTTCAATCATCTCTTCCTAATACTACCTGCATACAATATGCAGATGACTCCACTATAATCTGTACTGCCTCTTCTCAAACTGAACTCCAGTTTCAAACACAATCAGCCTTCTCAACTGTTGAACAGTGGTTCTCCAACCGCTGTCTACTCCTTAACCCCAAAAAAACTAAATTATTACTCTTCCCACCCACCCGTAAATCTACTTTGACAAACTTCTGTATTACTTCAACTGACAACACAGTAATCTCTCCTGACTCCTCAACCAAACTTCTTGGTGTTATTATCAATAATAATCTCAACTATGATTGCCACATCAACACTACAATAAAAGCTGTTAATAAAAAGATTGGATCCCTATACAGAATTAAGCTCTTCCTCACACCTGAAGCTAGGATAACCTTAGCCCAAACACACCTCATCTCTACCCTTCTGTATGCTTCCTCTATTTACACTAATCTATCCAAAAGTAACCTTAAGAAACTTACTACATCTTACCACAATATTGCCCGCTTTGCCACCTCCTCCCAATTCAGAGCTCATCACTGTATAAACCTAAAACAACTACACTGGCTGGAACTCCCTAACAAGCTCATTTTTCAACAACTCTTAATAGCATACAAAATTCTACACCAATCTTCTAAAACACCAGCTCTTTCCAACCTCCTGACTCCTTATATCAACCTGAAACAACTACGCTCCTCTGATAAATCACTTGTTAATAGTACCAAAGTTATGAATTCTGCAGGCAATTCCCTTTTCTCTAACTCAATAGGCAAAATATGGAACAATCTTCCATCTACTTTGTCCTCTTTGCCTACTCTCCAACTATTTAAGAAACAACTTTCCATACATCTTAATAAATTCTGGCTTTGCTCTTGTACCAACCCAGACTAGCCTGTAGACACCCTCATATTTGTTATAAACTTTTTCAACTACTTACTTTTCATCTTTTACTCCAACTGAGTTATTATCCCTTTATAAAAGTTTGTGTTCAGATTTGATACCTTATTATATTGTTTTGCTAGTTCTAACCTATGACCTCACTTAATTAGTTAAGATATTTAATATTTGTACTTACATTTTTTCCCTTTCTATAATACAATTGTATTTCCAATAACTGTTTCAATCCTCTGGAGCTTTTCTCCCCGGGCCTCCACTGAAAATGGACATTAATCCAGCTGGACTAGCCCGGTCAACAAATGTAAAATAAATAAATAAAATAAATAAATACTGAGAAAACGTTCAACACAATGCTACGAAAACAGTATATTGCAAAATATCAGAAAATTACAGTACAGGCATATGAAACCCTGCATCTGATATTGAATGCACCTATGAGTGCTACTCTAATTTTAAGGATTTCAGTGCAACTTAACATTGAACTTGACTACACTACTCTAGCTGCTTCAAAGCACAGCATTTTAGGCATGTCACAATGCAACTGAATAATCAACTTCCATCATTCTTGGCAAAACTAATTTTCTCTTAACAGTAAGTACTACTAGTTAACTACCATCTAACATAATTTGAGAGTATTAGTTAAACACTTCACCCATAAATCTTCAGTGTTTACTACTGTAATCTCCTTCAAGCACCAGAATACTACAGCTAGTCCTAGTCCTCCACCTTCTGGCAACATGGCCCAGCAGTCTGCTTTCACCCCACCTATGGCCAATATGGCCAATCCTATCATATCAGTTGCTCTAAAGCACTGCAGCAAGGCTTTATGGTTACTGGCTGATTGCCAATTGTATCAACTGACAGTAAAACCTACAAAATATATAAATAATTAAAAACAGAAGCAAACCTCTCAAATCAGACCATTGCTGGAAATATTTTACCTCTACAGCACCACATTAACCACAGCACATCATTAGGTTGAAAACTTATGCTAGAGCCGGAAAGAAATAAATTGCCAAAGTCTTCTACAACACACAGTAAACTTCCCATCCTCCATGCAAGCCAACACCAATTCCCTCTCCACTCACACATACTGAAAAATCCACATAGCTCACCCAAGAGTTACCAGAAAAGTAGGTTCAAGTCCAAAAGGGCATCCAAGTCTGATGTTTAAATAACAGGTGAATACAGTTAGCCACACAGACTCCATACTAACCAGTCTGGACAAGAACAGGGCAAGTTTAAGCTACTTATCTAGTCACAGGATCCATGATATCGTAAGGACCTTTAGATCACACAAATATGACTAGGACCTGGTAGTGAACATGTGGGAATGAATGAAATGTGCCACTCCACCTATAATGATATGCAAAGACAGATGGACAGTAGTCTGTCCTTTGATAATCACATCGCCACAGTGGTCAGGAAATCCTTCTACATGGCTCACCTCATCATAAAAGGTTTCTCATCCAGAAAAAAAGATGTCATTGCTCCCCTCTACTCATCACTCATTAGACCCATTATAGAGTACAACGCCCCTTTTGGTATGTACCTCACAAGACATCAACAACTGGAAAAGCCACAGAAATACCTCACAAAGAGGATTACTGGCCTCAAACAGATGCCCTATGCAGACAGTCTCAAAAAACTCCAGCTTTACTCTGTCGTATACCGCCTACTCAGCGGCGATCTCTGCCCAACATACAAAGCTATGTCAAACCCAGAGCTGTTGGATATGCTCCACTTAAAGAAATCCCAATCCCTCCGAGCTACATGCTCTAGGGACCTAAACCTTGTCACCACAATAAACAGAACATGCTGGAGGGATAGATTCCTGTCCCAGAGACTTCCCATACTCTGGAACAGAATACCTATCTATGTCAAAAATAGCTCCTCATGAGCACTCTTCAAGAAAAATCTTGATGATTGGATGGGAAATAGGAAATTCTTCCCAGGGATCACTTCTGTGGCTCTGTTTGACAGGGGCAGAAGAAAATAATTTTCTTGGGTGGCGAAAGCCAGGGTACATTTTTAGCTAGGCTTATATAGGCCCTAGGGCCAATAGCCTAGTACCTACCTATGAACCTATAAGACACAGAATGGAACCTATAATGCATGTGTTTTTGACAGGAAAGACATTGGTCTTGAGTAGCACCTTACCTTTACCAAAAATGATACTTAGATGGCAACATGAGGTAACTAGCTTTAATAACTGGCCAAGTAGATCATGTCATTCCAAGGGAATCCAGTATGTGTAAAGCTGGGATGAAATAGAAGCTAAGGCTTCATGTTTTACAATAGAAGGAACACTCTTCTCATTCTAGGGCTTCTTCATACTGGCTAAAGAATTTGCTGCCTCCATAGCACCTTTTATTTAGGCCCAGTCACCCTGCTGGTCATTTCTACAAAACAAACTCAGACTGTGATTTAGACAATATTTTTGTGGGACTTATCAATACTAGAAGCCAGAACTTGAGTGCTACCCTCCACAACCTGAACACATTCATATTTGTGTAGCTACTGTGACACTATTTCATCGCAGGGATAGGAATCCATATATACCAGTGTTCACACCTATCATGCTTTCAGGCCCTTGGATAACTGTGGAGGAGTATCTGTATTTGTCAAACACCATCACCATAAACCAAATTACCCACAACCCTAACACAGAGCTCTTAGATAGTTTAATGGAGTATGCATTATGGCAGTCTACATCCCACCCAGTGCAAACACCAATGAAGCATTGTCTACTCTGTATCAGTCCATAAATGGTCTCCAAAACAGGAACCCAGAGTTTGCACAGATAATTGCAGGTGACTTTAACCAAACCAACCTAAAGACTGTACTACCCCACTACCATCAACATGTGAATTTTGCCACAAGGTGTGTAAATACACTGGAAAAGGTATACACCAACATAAAGCAGGCGTATAAGGTGGCACCTTATCCACATCTTGGAAATTCTGAAAATCTTGCAATCACGCTGGCTTCTGCATATAAGCCACTGCTAAAATCTGTCAAACCAACAAGGAAACAAATAAGGCTATGGCTTCAGTCAGCTGTCTTAGCTCTGCAGGGTTGCTTTGAGTGTATGGATTGGCCATTGTTTAAGGACGCAGCCCTGTCAAACAACCAAACTGATCTGGAAGCACATATACAGTCAGTTATAGCTTACATCTCAAAAGGTGTAGATGACATAACTACCACCAATTGCATCACCATATGAGCAAACCAAAAGCCGTGGTTAACCAGTGAGGTATGTGGACTCCTAAAAGCATGAAATGCAGCATTCAAATCCAAGGACATGGAAGCCCAAAAAGTAGCCAGAGACCAACTGTAAAGGTATAAAGGAAGCAAAGAGAACCTACGGAAGAAAGATCTATTATACCAGCCATCTATGGAGAGGCATACAAACCATAACTGACTACAAACCTGCATCACTTTCTTGTGATGACAGCACTGAATTCTTGGATGAGCTGAATAACTTCTTCAGCAGGTTTGACGTGGATAACAAAACAGTAGCAAACAAACTCCCTGTCGGTAAGGATGAAGTAGTGCTGCACCTAAACACAATAGGTGTCCCAAGAACCTTGAGACATGTCAACCCAAGAGAAGCTGCTGGCCCTGATAACATCATGGGCAGGGTACTGAAGGACTGTGCATCAGAACTGGCATGGGTGCTCACAGACATTTACAATACTTTGCTGCAAATAGCCAGTGTACCAAGGTGCTTCGAAGATGACCATCATCCCATTACACAAGAAATCACAACCAACAAGACTAAATGGCTACACACCAATTGCTCTGACTTCTACAGTGATGAAGTGTTTCGAAAGGCTAATTAAAAGCCACATAACCTAAAGCATACCAGCAACTTTTGACACACTGCAGTTTGCATACAGGCCAAACCGCTGCACAGCGGATGCCATATCGGTGGCACGCCATGAAACTTTGACCCACTTAGAAGGCAAGAACTTGACTTCAGTTCTGCCTTCAACACTGTCATCTCTCAGAATCTAGTAAAGAAACTAATACAGATGGGCATCAACACCCTGTTATGCAATTGGATCCTAAGTTTCCTCACAGGCAGGCCTCAAAAAGGTTTATGTGGGCAACAACAGTTCCGGAAGCATAACTCTAAACACAGGGGTAGAGCAGGTATGCGTCTTGAGCCATTTATTATTCATCTTGCTGACACATGACTGTATGGCCAGACAGGATTCCAATAAAATCATCAAATTCACAGATGACATGACAATCATACGGCTACTCAGACACGGAGAGGAAATAGAATACAGAAATGAGGTGGAGCATCTGATAGGCTGGTTCAATAGCAACAACTTAAGAGTTGAATGTCAGCAAAGCCAAAGAACTTATTGTGGACTTCAAAAGGTGTCAGAAAGATAAAAGGGGTGTCAGTGGAGAGGGTCAAGAGTATGAAATTTCTGGGAATACACATCTGAGAGGACTTGTCCTGGTCACAGTATACTAATTACACTGTGAAAAAAAGCACAGCAAAGACTGTACTTCTAAAGGACAGTGATAAATGCATACTTATCGCACTCAATTCTCCAAGCATTCTATAGAGGCACCATCGAGAGTGTCTTAACCAACAACATCATAGTCTGGTATGGGAACTGTAATGCCTTTGACCATAGAGCTCTCAGTCGAGTAATAAGGGCTGCAGAGAAAATCACTGGTTCTTCATTTACACCCTTGGAAGACTCGCAGCCAGAAAAGATAACCAATGACATTACCCATCCTGGAAATGGCATGTTCTACCACCTATCCACGGATGGAAGATACAGAAGCGTGCACTGTAAGACTTCCAGGCTAAACAACAGTTTTCCCCTTTATCCATTAGACTGTTCCACTCTGGCAACAGGCAAACTAGAAGAAAGACAATTCCTTCACCCCCCCATCACCTAGGAATGTATACATCTGCCTGATCAGGAATAGTAATTTCACTAATTTTACACAGTTCATACGAGTGCAATACAGATAGAATTATACATTCACTATGGACATTGACTAACTGTCTGTTCTTACCTGTACCCTGACAAGACAAATCCAGGTGAGTACAATACACACTGTGCAACATCTATATGTTGTTCTATTTATATTTTTATGTCTTGCTTTTTTGTGATGTCAGATTACTTTTTTCTAAAATATTTTTGCGTATGGTTTGTCTTTGCATTGGAAACAACGCAACGGGATTTCGTTCAGCTACACTGTGGTGTAGATTAGAATGACAATAATGTTAACTTTGACTTGACTTTTGACTTTGATCCAAATCACCCTTAAAAAATCCAACTACTACTTCATTGTTAGTTACAGGTCCCCATCAATGTTCTCCAAAGATCTTTGAAATTACCTCAACACCACTGAAAGATTAAATACAAAGTATGATATCTTGTTACGGGACTTCAACAACCCAAACACTGAATGTCACACTTGCACTTCTAAAGATGGCTATGCTCAGCATTGCCTAGACATTGTTGATACCAATACATTGTAAAACTACCCCTTACAAACTTCTATATGCCTCAGCTGGTCCTTACCAACCTAGCCTCCACAATACACTACCCTGCACCTCCTCATTCTTGCTTAAATCTGATCAAAAATCAGTCATCTTGTCTGTCATGCCTAGTGGTACCACCCCTCCAGCAAGTAAGATCAACTTTATAGATTTCTCCATGGCAGATCTACTTCAGATTGTATAACACCTATGAAAAATGACCAGCTATCCCTGCTAATGGACCCAGCAGAGATGGCTGCTACATTCACCTTCGACTTTTACCAGCACCTTAAACAGCTGCAGACAAAAAAAGTCAGTAAACATCTGCCCTATACATACCAAAATTCAGAAATTAACCTGTCTGGTGAAACTCTGATATCAATAAACTGTATAATAGAAAAAAAATAATAAAAAAGTTGTAAGAACGAACCCACACATACACACATACGCACACACGCAAACACGCACACAGACACACAGCTGGGCCTGGATGTTTTTCTGTGTAAGAAAAGGTTTCCGTCTTGCAACCCTATCCCCATATCCCAGACATATGGAGAATACGGGAGATTGTTGTTACATGTAGTACCCAACTAGTACTTGCCAGAAATTCCTGCAGCTCCTTCAGTGTTGCTGTAGGTCTCTTGGCAGCCTCAGTGACCAGTTTTTGTCACGTCTTTTCATCAATTTTGGAGGGATGTCCAGTTCTTTGCAATGTCATTGTTGTCCCATATTTTCTCCACTTTTTGATGACTGTCTTCATTGTGTTCCATGGTATATCCAATGCTGTGAAAATTTGTTTGTACACTTTCTCCTGACTGATTCCTTTCAACAATGACATCTCTTTGATGCTTTGTAAGCTCTCTGTGAACTATGGTTTTTGCTGTACCAGGCAACTGAGTAAATGTCAGGAAAATCTTACTAAGACGATGAACTTTATTTAGGGTTAATCAGAATCTCTTTAAGGGCAGGTGTCTACCTACGAAGACTGAATGCTGTAATTAAATCAAAAGGTGCTTCAACAAAGTATTCGTTTAAGGGTGTGCACGCTTAAGCAACCAGCTCATTGTATGTTTTTTATTTTTTATATTTTTTTCTCTTAACAGATGCTTGTTTTTCAGCTGAATTGTACAAGTCATAGGTCACATTAAAGGTGGGAAAAGTTTTGAAATGATTTACTGTGGTCTCATTTTTTATATCACAAAAAACTGGCATTTTCACAGGGGTGTGTAAACTTTTTATATCCATTGTACATACAAAAAATTCAGGAATGGGCAGAAATTCCCTTCTAGCCTGACAATACACCAAAACAGTAATTCCCATAATAAGTGTCCAAGTCATTATTTAAAATACCTAAACTAGTGCATGCTTTAATAATAATTTGGTAGTTGATTTCATGCAATAGCTACTGTCTCAGAGAACCAATTAACACATCTTTCGCTCCTACATATTCTCCTACAAGCATTGTCTGATGATTCTCTACTTCTCTTTGATAACCCCAAACATTTCCAAAGGTTGCTGTGTCTAAATGCCCTAGATACCTGAATAAGGACTATTTTTACATATTTATATTATACAATGTGAACATACAGATTTTTAATTTTTCATAATAGCTTACATTTTCACATTCATGGATGCCCCTTGGATATTTCTGTTGTACTCTTTCCAATTTACTCATGCTTGTTTTCTTACAAGTTTTCAATATTATTATTGCATATGCTACTGAGGGTCTATAGTAACTTACAATGAATTAATCATTTCTGATTTCCCAGACTTTATAAATCTTTCTGTAGTTTGATAACCATCATTAACTAAATGGTTAATATGATCAGAAGCACTAAAAGATGGATCTATCCATATATCCAGGACCTTAAAAGAATCCACAGTTTCAATCACTGGGTGCTGTATTAAATGTTCACCCTTCAGTCTGTGTCTCCTAAATCTCATATGCTTAGTTTCTTTTTGTTTTTGCTGGATTTATCAGCATATTATTCTCCTAGATTGCCACAGTGGTGCAGAGGTTAGCATTGTCACCTCACAGCAAGAAGTTCTCCAGTTCGATTCTCAACTGGAGCACCTTTTGTACAGAGTCTGCATATCTTCCCTGCAGTCAAGTGAGTTTTGAAGACATGCAGGTAGGTGTGAGTGTGCCTTCTGTGAAGGTTGGGCACTAAGCTGGCAACTTGACAACGTAAAAACTCCACTGTGAATCAATCTGCAGACTGGTGATCTGCCTGTGGGGACCCTAACCGGGAAAAGCCGAAAAACACTGTTAACAGCATATTATTCTCCAGTGCCCAAATGGTCATTTTGGTCAAGTTCTTTTAAAAACATGCCCTCATTGTATCATATGTAATCAATTTACCCATTTTCAAGTCATCTGCATAATGATTGCAGTACTCCTCAGATGAAAAATATAGAGCTGAGACATGTAAGGGCTTAGGACATTCATGCTTCTATTAACTACTATAGTTTGCTTACACTTTATTCACATATTAAAGGATTCATTTCACTCTTCCCTGCAATCAACAGTATAATGAATTGCATTTGCATTTTTTTCTGTTATATCCTTCCTTATTCAGCCATTATTTTATTCTAAGTGCTGTTTTCCTCCATCCCACCCAGTAAAATCCTGATTTTTGACTTGCGCTGCATGTCAACACTTAATGTATGATCACTTTTTTCATTCAGTATCTGTTTTTCCATAGAAGAATTCAGTTCAAAATCCCAAATTTCCGAAACATCTAACTTCATATGATCAAGACCATATGATCGATGTTTTGGAATACTGAGATTCCGAAACGCATCCAAAAAAAAAAACAAATAAAAAAAAACTTTTTAAACATTTCTACAGGGGGGCAAGCCCCCCTGCATCCTCCAAACCCTCATTACTTAAATATACCAACTCTGAGATCGCACTACTGAGGAAAAGGGAAATCTCCCGTTCCTTGCTGTATGCAGATCTCCATTCAGAATTTCGAAGTTCTAAAACTTCGATCATATGGTCACGACCATATCAATTTCGAAGTTTTAGGATTTCAAAATTCTGAAGGAAACCTCCATAGACACACTCTCTCTCTCTGTTTGTATTAAGTCCTTCTCTTGAAGCATTGACTTTTTTAAGTCTTTTTCTTGTTATACTACCATTTCTAATGTACGAGTACAACACAGTCAGATACATATATTATATTTAAATATCCAAAGTTTGATTGCCAAGTTCTTAAGGGCACATCTATCATATTCGCTTGAGTAAAGATACTCTCTTTTAAAGTAAGCAGCATCACTTCCTGGCATCCTACTCTTCCTAAGTGTATTTAAATCATCCTCAAACGATTGTTATGACATTCTCTTCTCTCTGGATGTTCTTCTTCTGGATGCATAGATAAATTACTACTGCCATCTCATACTTAAACATAAGCCCTTCCTCCCATTTAATACCTTTTACATTTACTAACCAAATTCCCCATCCTCCTCTTCCACTTTAAACAGCTTGCTATACCTGCTTTTCTTCAACTTACGAACTACTTCATTTACCTTTAATTATTTTCTTTTTAGTCTACAGATACATTTTATTTTAACTTTAGCTCTCAAAGCATTATTATTTGCCACCTTCTTTCCTGATTTCTAAAAGAAATACATTTTGATTTATCTGTATTCTCCTACCATCACCCATACTCTTTGGAACCACTTGCACCAAGCTGGAAGTTCACTGACTCTACACTGACTTTTTGTTTATGCTCAGATCCTTGAATAGCATTCCTAAGTTACCCTTGTCAAGTGTTAACCTACAAAAGCAATGGTTATTATACCTTAAATATCTGATACAACCATGCATTATTTTACTCTGCATCTAGTAATGTAAACCTAAAATTGCAACATGTACATTACTATAACTTGTGCTATCTCCTTTAAGTGACACTAAACCACGATGAACAGAACCAGTCTATTAAACAGCTAAACTAATATTAACAGAAGACACCTAAGTAATGAATACAAACAAAAATGATCACAGTCCGATTTAGTTTAACTCTAGAAATGTTTATCTAACGCTATTGTCCACATATTAGTAATACTTCAGCTAAACAAACCAAACAAAATGTTATAATATTAGCTCATTAATTAAACAGAAAGTGTATTTCTATTTAGAAACATAAACTAAACAAACCTACATCAATCCCTTTAAACAAATAGCACCACTGTTTAAATTATGTAAAAAACCTACAGAATACAAATATATTCCAACATTTAAATTAACTTCTTTGATCAAGTAAACAATGTCATCCCTTTTTGTTTTACAAACATGCTTAATTACATTACTTCTGTATACATTTTACCCCTTCTCATAATCTTCTACTAAATTACTGCATATGGAATAAACTTGGTATAACCTTGCATTTGTCCCGATCCCCCTCAGTAAAACCCACACAACAAATAGCATTTGCTGACCTGTATTACACTTTTTTAAATATAACTTTATTGAACATTTTAATTTACTTATCATAGCATTAACATCCATGTAAATATTCACCAGGGCAGCATGTCACTGCCCACCCTGCCCAAAATGAGCAGCGTCGTCACCACCACTCACTTACTCTTACTTATCAAAGCAGTGTTTCACCACTCACTTTCATCCCCCAAACTCCTTGAATCAAATACTCAACACGCGCATAATACCCCTTAAGCCCCTCTTCACACCTGCCTTACTTCCTTCCCCCAACACTCCTACTTCCTAATTTAACTGTTCTTTACCCACAGCCCTACCTGAGCTCCTTGTGTGTGTGTGTGTGTGTGTGTGTGTGTGTGTGTATATATATAAATATATATATATATATATATATATATATATATTTGTACATAGGCATTTGTCGACATTGTGTGTGTGTGTGTATGTGTATATATATATATATATATATATATATATATATATATATATATAGGCATTTGTCGATATCGCGCGCGCGTGTGTGTGTGTATATATATATATATATATATATATATATACACACACATACACAGATATATATATATATATATATATATATATGGGTCTACTACACATGATAAAACTTTTAAAAGTTCAACTTTCATATGGCAGAGACCATATGATCAAACTTTTTAAAAGTTTGAACACCTGATTAAAAAAGAAAAAAAAAATTACCCTGAACGTTTTTAGCAGGGGGCAGCACCCCCCACACCCCTGCTATTTAAATATACCAAATCCAAGATCTCACTACAGTGATGAAAATGGAAATCTTCCTGTTCCGTGCTGTATGGAGATCTCCGTTCAGAACATTCAAACTTTTAAAAGTTTGATCATATAGTCTCGGCCATATGAAAGTCGAACTTTTAAAAGTTTGATCATCTGTAGTGGACCCATATATATATATATATATATATATATATATATATATATATATATATATATATATATATATATATATATATATATATATTTTTTTTTTATATATATATATTGCATTTGTCGACATCCAAAGAACCACCACAGAAATAGGAAAGCATAGAAGGAGAAGTGGAGGACAGGCAGAAGGACATAACCATAACTAATAATTGTGTCAATGCAGTAATTAACTTAACTTCTGTAAAATTAGATGCATCATTTATCAGTGTTGAACAGAGGTTTCAAATTTGTTCCATCAGGCAAAGCCGATTTGCCCAAATTAATAACAGATTAAAACTGTATGCTTGTAAGTTAAACCTGCATTATATATTACATTTTATATTTTTTAATAATCATTTGTTTTTTTAATAGTCAGCACACCCCTTTACAAAGTGGATTATTATCAGGAGGCAGTGTATCACATTAAGTCACATCAATTAATAACAAAAGTGACTTTCATAATGATCAGAACTTTTAACAGATTTATTCAATAATACAGATTGCAATCAAACAAAATTAGAGCATATTAACAATGAAGTCATGGGTTACAGATGTTCTATATTTGCACTTATTCTACATCATTGATATCAGTTCAAAAACTCAGTTAATGATAATAATTCATTTTCTATATCTTTTCCAATATCAACATCAGTTGATATACAGAATATCAAAAATATTGTTAATTTGAACCGGAAATTTGTACAAGGCTAATCTTCTTACCTTTATTTACAATAAATTTACAATGTTAAGTCACTTTTAGAAAAGAAAATAGTCACAATGTTAAGTTACTGTCTACCCCTTTCGGTACGTACACGTTTCAGTCCTGTAAATATTATAGATTTAGTAATGAGACTTTGTATGTTAAATTTGAATTGCTTGACAAAGAAATTTTGGTAAAAGGTAGATTTATTGTAATTCTGAAGGGTTAGTGTATTTGGCTATGTGCGATTCCTATGATGCATTTTACATTGGTAAAACAATGAGGAGATTAAAGCAGAGAATATATGAGCATCTTCTAGCAATGAACATTTATTAATGCATTTGCTAAACATGCTGCTAAGCTTAAATAATTTAAACAGTTTTGTTTCTTGGTAATTGATTCTATATTTATTAAGCCATTTGGTGGCGATACCAACAATATTTTGAAGTGCAAGGAACTGAAATGCCACGTAGCTTTGATACTTGTCAAAAAACAAGGCTCAATGAGTCCATTAACATACAATGTTTACTAACAGCACAAAAACTTTAAAACTTTAATAATGTATAGCATTTTTTTTATATTTATGTATGTCTATACATTACATTACTGAAAAGTATTAACTATATTAGTTATGTATGTTTAGCTGATTTCGCATGTGATTGCTTTGTCAGAGTGATGAATTCGACATATGGATTTGGAATATATTTAAACTTGAGAGGCTGGCATAATGGTTAAGGTGTTTACCTTACAGACACAAGCTGCAGGGTTTGATTCTCACTTAGGGTAATTGGCTAGGCATAAAATGGCCCACAAGGACAGTTAGCCTAGTACTAAACTATGATCTGGAAGATGATTAGTTCTGATGAAGTTGTGTATTAAAAGGAACAAAAGCACTTAACTTTTATACTGGTGTTTTCTTGGATATTTTTATAAACACTGGTTCTGTTGTTTCTGAAATGTGTGTATCATTTTTTTCTCTAACCTGGTTCTTTTGTTGATTCTGACAGACTGGGTAAAATGTCTGATGGCAGCAGATGCAAAATGAATAGGCAAGAAGAACACGATGGAATAACCCGTGATTAAAAGATAAGAGTGATAATTATATGCCGATACTGTACTATGTGTGTTCCATTAGTGGGAGCAATCTGTAACATTTTTGCATTCAGTACATATTTAGGCATAAAGGGATTTTTGATGTTTTAATACTATTAAAGGACAGGGAGACAGGAAAGTGTTTGCAACATTACACTGCCTGAAGGCAATGAGCCAAGCGTGCTTGCCTACATGCTGCCAATGAACTATGAAGATTCTGGACAGAGGCACTGGTTATAAGCAAGCTTTCCAGCATGGTAATACTTGTTGAAAAGGTAAGATAAGAATTAAAATATCAAAGGAAAAATAATACATTTAACATGAATATATACCGCAGGACTATGTATGAAACAGTATGGGTATAGGCAGTTTTTTTTTATTTCTTTGATAAGATGCATCTATTTGTTTGTGCAGTAATGGGATATGATAATGGGATAAAACATACTGTATAACTACAGACGTGAGTTTAGAAGGTCATGCTGCTCCTACAAAAGGATAATGCACTGTTAACTAGGTAAGCACAAGACATAAGGACGTACAGACTGTAGCAGGGAAACAAGAAGAATACAGGATCAATATGAAAAACCGTGAAACTGTTGAAAAACTACAGCTGTAACTGATGTCAGATGAGGAGTACACAATAGGATTTTCAGGTATGTTTGCTTTGAAACACTGAAAGAATAATAAAATGGATTTAACTTTTTCCAATATATATTCAAAAATGTAATATTTGTAATTAAATAAAGAGAGAAAATACTGATGTAAAACAAAGTGGCCAGAAAGACAATAACAAAAAAGAAAAATTATGAGGAGGAAAACAAAGAGCAGGTGTATACACAGCTGGTCTTTTGTTAATCCCCATAATGATATCATCAGTATTTTCAACAAAGAATGCATTAGTTGAAAGGGACATAATGGTAATGTGAGTAAAAAAAAAAACACAATCAGACAAAAATTAAGAAATGGATGATTCAGCTTTGTTAGTTATTATACTATCTGATGCAGGAAAGGTTTTCACTGTGGCTAAAGCAATAACTGGAAAGATATATGCTGGTATTTTTACAACGTGAAGTCAAAACTACAAGATCTAATACCCTGAATAGCATACACAAGTATCATACAGGCTAAACACAACATTACAGTAGGATAAAATGAATACTTGGCATGTCTGCCTTGTGAATAAGTACAGCTTGTTCCGTGTTACTAGTTGAATGCTACACAGCTTACTCTTTGAATGTAGGGAGATATCCAAGGGAAGACTAAGCCAACTTGGGGATTTTCAGGATGAAACTAGCAACTTTAGAGGGCAGTTTGAAATGTTAATACTTTATTTCACTGAAGTCAGTAATGATTCTTTGCATGTGCAAACCAGTCTAAAAATGTGTAAATATCAGTACAATCTGCTGTAAATAACTATGCCTAGCTCATTTGAAAAAAATTCTCTGCATCATGTGCTTACTATTCATGTACACATTTGATTGTATATGTGCATTTGTGTCTCTTGAATATTTTTAATTTTTGTGGCCACAAATTCTATTAGATGTATGTAATTTTAGTTTAGGTCCATATCTGCGGTACGAAGGAACAAAATAAATCTCAAGAAGGATACTGGGTCTAGTTACCAACTGCACAGAACCATACTGTGGCAGCCTGAAAAATGCACATATAAATGCTATAAAACAATTTCAAAAACTTCCACCCTTCCAGGGTAGTAATTAGTGCACCCCTAAAGACAATACAGTAGGATTCCTAGTCCCGGTTTTCCCAGACATTTTTGTCTCAGGCTGCACTCAGACCTGTAAGATAAAATGTTTATGGCCTAAACCAACTCATTTAATTTTTAACATTTTTCAAAACTAACTGGACTGAGATTATCCTCTTCCAGAATTCTCTGTTAAAACATACACATTTTATCAGTTATAATAATACTGTCTAACATACATGTATATCTCTTTTCTGTCCAGCAGGACCCACTGTTGATGTCTTTTTTAAGACAAGCAACTTAACAAATACATTTTAAACATAAGTATATGTACAAATCAGTGTGATAGTCAAACGACAAAATTTTTTTACAAATCTCCAGTTAGTTATGCTGGCATATGTTATGCATGTACTGCCCTACCCTCCCTGGCATAGATGGGATTACCTCATATCATCACAAGCTCCATTAAGTTGTATCACTACATAGCTGCATATATACAGCTGGATACATTCAAAGTCATTGCCAGCACAATATGTAGACAGATGCACAATGTAATATAGGAGTCCACAGCTCTGCAATCTAGAGAAGTAAAACTGCAAAGCAAATTAACACATCAGTTTTAGTTCAGATTGTCCCACACATGGCCAATGTCATTTCCAAGCTTTGCAGCACTGACTGGTGAATATTTGACTAAGATACACAAATTATTTCCACAAACACTGGTTTACAGTGTGAATACCAGACTGATGGACTGCAGCACATCTGTATTGTGTGTATACATACATTATTATCAGCTGAGTATGGGGGTGGTGGATGACCTCACATGACCCATAGTGAAAGTTTTAAAACATGAGGAGTCTAAGATAACTTCCCTGCTTATTCTAGCAGAAGCATATCAGCATCAAGCGAGAATGGAAATCAAACCAGAAGTGGATAAAAATCAGGAGCAACTGAATGTGCCACAAAGCAAAAGAAAGAATATAAGGTGAAGGATCAGAAGAGAAGGCAAGAAATGTGGAAATGCATAAATATAGTTGCAAGTATAGAAAACTCTTGGAACAACCTCATGTTGATAAGGGTCAAATGCAGGAATGGTTAAGAAGAGGTGAATTTAAACCAAAAGACAAAATAATTAATATTGGTAGCCCAAGATAGTGGACTACATACCAGATGGTTTACAAAGTCCATTGAACATGTGGGAGAAACAGACAAATGTAGGATTTGTAAAACAATTGGAAGCAGTTGGACATCTTGTTGTGGGTTGTGATATACTAATGGCAGAAGGATTGTATACTAAAAGGCATAATAATGTGGCAAGACTGTTGCATTTGGGATTGTGCAAATATTATAATATTGAAGTAGCTGAAAAACATTGGAAACATGAGCCATAAAGCATTACAGAAAATGATGAAGCTTATATCACATGTGATCACCCATTACCAACAGTTCAAAAAATAGATGCCAGAAAACCAGATATAGTAGTCCAAGAAAAGAAGACATAAGTAGGACTTATAATTACAATTGCTATACCCAGTGACTACAAGTCTTATGTACAGAGAGACACAAAGTCATAAAATACCAGGATTTGCAGGCAGAAATGAGGGCAATGTGGAAGAAGGCTACCCAGACAGTTACAATAGTGGTAGGTGCAACGGATCTTATAAAAAGAGAATTTACATGCAACTCCATACAAATTGCAGGAGTCGTCATTACTGGGCACATTGCAAGTGCTGCGAAGAGTCCTTCTGGCTAACATGAAAGATTGAAACAATACCAATTTCATGAATTTTAATCATACCTTGACTTAGGAATGGGGTCCATTTCTGTCATGGTATTAGAAATCCAAAAGAAAAAAAAAGAATGGTGTTGGCCACAATAAAACTGCAGTTCTGGTGACCTGTACCTATTTATGTTCAAGGTTGTTTGTGAAACATTATAAACTATATTTTGTGTTTCATTTAGCAGTGATAAATAGTACAAAACTGTCACTAGTAAAAGTAACACCTGCACAGCCCAGCCCTCACCATGAGACAGGCAGGCCTTGAGTTATGGGAAAATGTCTGTGCTGGAAGCCTCACGGTGCTTCCTGAAGTTGGCCATCTCCCTTGGCCACTCTGTGCGCTGCACTTAAAAAGGTAATGCCTTCCTAAGATGTGTAGTGTAAAGATGTTATGTATCAAAACATGGTAGAAAAGATAATAACTAATGTTGAAAATGTCCACGTCTAAAGTGGATAACAGTGAAATGGAGCTGAAAATGTTAAAGAGATGAGAACTTTAGAGGAAATTAAGTACAATTTTTTGGCATTTAACTGGGCTGTTTGTTGAAAATATATAATGCCTTGAAGTAGCAAATGTTGAAGATTATAGAGTTTTGTGTAATTAACAAGTCATTATAGCCTTCTCAACCAGCATATTGGTGAAATTTTATACAAAACAATGAAAATCATCATAAAGATGAACTATGTGAAACACAACTTGTTTTCCATGTAAGCAAAATTCATAGGAGTTTATCTCTAACCCTTTATAAGCAAAACCTTCATCACTGGATAGGAAACTGTAAATTCACCCCTGGTCTGACCCCCCTATCTCTGATGGACAAAGGGCAACAGTAAGTTAAGTAAACCCAGACTAACATACCCCTCCACACACACACACACACACACACACACACACACACACACACACACACACACACACACACACACACACACACACACACACACACACACACACAACTCTTAGCTACCTCGTTATTAACATTCCCTAACAATATAGGTGTTCAATGTACTCAAGGACAAAACTGTGTTGAGTTGCACAGCTAGGCTTATAAAGATCCTGGTGGTCAACAGCCTAGTAAAAACCTGTGAAACTATAGGAAAAAATGGAGACTGGCTGGAGGTTTGAAGGATTTGTCAAATACTAGATAGTGGCATGGTATAAAGGTTTTATAAATACATCACTGGGGGATGACAAAAATATTAATTTGTTGTTGACCTTTAAAGAAAACATGGTACATATTTGACCTGTAATTTATTCTGCTGACTGGGAATACAGTGAGTTAGGAATCTATTCCTCCAGCAAGTTTTACTTCTTTGCTGATGTAAATTTAGGCCTAGAGTATGGGTGTCTGTAGTGCTTTTAAAAAAATTGGAGGATATGACTGGGTATTTCATGACTCAGAAACAAGACCTAGCACCTGGTAGGTTACTACATAGAAGGAAAGTTGTGCTATTTTGTCTGTATAATTGAAAAGATTTATGGCTTTATAGTTAAAAATCTTTCATTCCTTTAAAGTTAAGTGATATGCTTGGACTTGAACATATTAAAGGGGACACAGTATTTGTGATGGGTCATGCATAAGCATGCATTTAGATAAATTTGTTGTCGAACATTATCAGATTTTAGTACATTGCTACATGCCATTCATTCTTAGCTATATGTCCTTTTCAGAGCATTTAGTACTTTTAACAAACCCGTTCAGATGATAAGATGGTGACTTTTTTACCAGGCAAAGTAGAATACTTATGTAAAAGCTTGTCATTAGCTCTTGGTGCATGAACGTATAACTTAGGGTTTGTAATTTCAGTTAGCAACAGACATTGTATTAAAACAGCTAGTTGTTCAGAAGACTTAAGAGCTTTTAAAAAAAACATTGTTTTTCTGCCCAGTATGCCATTACTGCAAAAAAAAAAAAAGTTATGTAGTAATACATTCTGTCTGTAAAATAAGTTTTAAGTACAGGAATGATGAAAAGAACCATGCATCTTTGAAGAAAATTGTGGGATAA
The DNA here is from genome assembly GCF_019279795.1 of Protopterus annectens. NCBI lineage: Eukaryota > Metazoa > Chordata > Ceratodontiformes > Protopteridae > Protopterus > Protopterus annectens. Next base: position 328,422,413 of record NC_056728.1, read on the forward strand.
CAAAATATAAAATGTACTTCATTTCCAACAGTGTTCTTGGATTCTTTCACAAAGTTTGTAATGAAACCGATCTGAACAGTTTTTTTGGAGTCTTCAGACGCAGGGTTTGTTAGTAAAACAAAACTTCCGAACATCTGTCCTTTTCAGCAGAATTCTTTACACTTGGGGGTTGTACCAGAGCTAGATTTACAAGCAACAGTTATTCTCACTTTTACCCCTTACTTTCACCATTGCAAGTGTGTAGTTCTGCCCAAGTAAGTTAGCTACACCTTCATCTTTCACGAGCACATAACCCACTCCAGACTTTGCTGCCAAATCCTCACTCAGTCCTAGAGGTCAGAAATCAAACTCTTAGCAGGGTACTGTAACTGAAATACTTCTTGTAAGTAGCTCACTCCCATTACCAGTCTCACTTACTCCTATTTGCCTTCTTGGCTTACAGCACTATACTTACACTTTTAAAACTATGTTCAGCAGCCTCCACTTCGCCACAATAAAAGTTATGAACCACTGTACTGTGAAAGATCACCATGAATGGATATGTTTAAATATTTAGATTTATTTTCAGAAGACCAGTTAGAGACTGCAGTAGTACACTGAATATCATGCTAAAAGTAGCAAAGGGTGTTTAACTCTCTTTTTCAAGATTAGAAAGTAGGAAACTGTACTTTACATATAGGACAACACCTTCTACATGGTAACATCAAAAACTTAAGGAGACATTTAGTACTATGTATGGGAGAAACAGAGGAAGATTTGTTAGCACATGTCATAAGCTGTCCTGAATTTAATGATCACATACATGTACTGCTAATTAAAATTTTCTTGACTAGATAGTGGAGAAATTACAGCACAGGGATGTACAGAAGGAATGGAGTTGCCAACATAATGGGGGGGGGGGGGTAGAGAAGTGCATGTGGAGTGTACATTTTCTCCCGGCAGGCAAGGGGCATGGAAAACATTCAGCTTAATAGCACCCATAAAACAATACTGTCCCTACCAATTTGTCTCATGGCTATGGGGAGTTTAAAAGGTGTGGGTCACTGATTTGTTGTTACTAGAAGGGGTGTCATCTGATGGATTTTAAAGAAACATTTCAAATTATATTACAGATTATTAATGGTTGTTGAAATTAACTTTTTTCTGTTTTGTATTTTTGTTTTATTTTGCATTATAAATTTAATAAAATAAAATAAATTATATAGGAAAAACAGCTATGTTTTAGAATACTGTACTGCAGACTAAAGATGGGATTTTATTTTACCTTGATCCAGATGTCAGAACTATAATTTGTTCTCTTAGTTAGGGTAACAGCAGTCTTGTTAATAGTAAGGGGGTTCTTTTATTATGCTGTCTTGAATTTTACAGTCATAGACATGAATGGCCAATGAGAAGATGTGTGTGTGAAAAGAAAGCACTTCAATTACACTAGTGATTCAAAAGCAGAAGTTCTAATGGATAAGTAGATCTATAAAGCAAGATGGTTTGGGGAAACAAAATCCATTCAAATAATTGGAATTACATTATAAATGACTGAACTAGGGTGTGCAAAGGAATACTAATAAGGAGATGAAAGGGATGATTATTTGACGACAGTGTCTCTTTAGAAATAAAATAGTAGCCCACTCATGTTTTACATATTTAGGTTTGAATTATTGATGAAAAAATAATCACAACATTTATTTAAAAAGATTTTCACCAAAAATATCAGAAGAAGATGTATAATGTGTAATGTATAAGAACTGTATAATGTGATCTATCATATAAAATTTAGCATACATCATTGCAGGAATAGTCATTTATTTTTACTAAAAATTAAGAAATGCAGTTATCTGGATAAAGATTGCTGTTAATTTCTGCAGTTGTCAAAATGAAACTGATTATACTTCTTTAAAAAAGGAACAGATATGATTTTAATTTAAAGAAAGAAAAACTGTCAAAGTATAAAAAAATGAATGAATTAGAATAGAACTTCCAAGGCATACAACTGGTACAAGGTATTACTGACAAATCTTCCCTCTGGCTATTCTGTTGACTATGTCTCTCTGCAAACTAACACTCCATAGGTACTATAACACTGTAGAGCTGATGCCATGTTAAGAGTTGACAATTCAATTTCTTAGTAAACTGTGTTCAGAATTTGTATAATTGTCATATTGGTCTCTCTATTCTCTTATACAGAAAGGTTTAATAATGTAATGTCACTCTACTTATTGTTAATTTTCTGATTCTACTGATTAGGTTAAGAATTAAGCTAAACTGTGATATTCTTTAACTAGTCAGTATGTATACCTGCTTGTCCAAAATGTATCTAGATAGTATTTTAACTTCTGTGCCATGTATATTCTACTTATATATGTTATTTCTGTATGTTTCATTGTGGAGCTTTTCTCCCCTGGCCTCCGCTGAAAAAGGACATGTCCAGTTGGACTTTCCCGGTGAACAAATATAAAATAAATACATTAGGAAGCATGGTGTGCACTGCAGTACTGTATGGTCTGGTATGTATTCACAGTCAAACCGTCAGCCAACAAGCACTGTATAACTGAAAACGGTCTGCGAACACATTAGCCATGCTTCCATTAACAACGCAAAATGGGAGTGTGATTTTGTTGTGTTACGAGGGTCTATGATAGTAGTAGAAGGTAACAGAAAATAACAGTAAGCATCCATGGATAAAAATTAATATCCAGAGATAACTGCTTAAGGTACAATGTATACATATTAGCAAATTTCAAAAAGTAAGACTAATATAAACCACAGAGTGTATATTAATGATCAAAGTGAAATATGCAAGCTGACAATATTTTGTATCTATGCACTTTGAAGCCATCATAGGTTCATGGATTAGGTTCATAGATTAGTACTAGGCTAACTGCCCTTGTAAGCTATTTTAAGCCTAGCCAATTATCCCTTGTGAGACTCGAACCCTGCACATTGTGTTTGTAAGGCAAACACCTTAACCATTAGGCCACCCTCCCAACCCCAATCAGAGTGAGATGCACAATGCTTTAGCTATTAAAAATGCAAACTACTTTCATATTTCTACAATAATGGAAACATGGATTGTGGCACTTGTATGTTCAGGGCAGTTATAGCTACACAGGGTGTTAGTTAAAATAACTGTACAAGAAAATGGATAAGAAGCGTAATGTTTAACTATTACAGCTAAAAATCACTGTGATAGTACGTTGAACATTAGGAAGCCAGGTCGGCTCTACAAACTGACATGATTTGATTCATATGTTCAGCCTGTCATTCTGCAGTGCACAGCCTTTCAGTTAACACCTCTGCAGAAAAATTGTAAAAAATCTGAACAAAATGTTATACTTCTGTTAATAATGCAAACATGGAATGTGATGCTGTCATTACGGGAGCCTATGCAAGCACTGTGAGTTAGAAAAAATACTTTACATAAATCTGAGCATGACTAACACATCCACATAAGTCCTTGAAGCACAATTTAATGACAAGTGATATTCATATAATTAAGAAGTATATCTCATGAACAGTGCGTTGTGCATTATGGGACCAAATCATGCAGGTGCAACCTTATATGCACACACAGTGAATATGTTACAGTGGGATGTAAGGGTCTTGAGTAGGGTTACCATAATTCTTTGTATGTGAAAGAGGACGAAAAAAATGTACTGCTACCAGCACATATTATTTTGTCCTCTTAAGTTGAAGAGCTAAAAAAAAAATAAAAAATAAAAAAATAAAAGTCTTTACTCTTGTAGGATGTAGGGCTAAAACTATAAGACCTTTTTTTTTCAGCTAGCACATATTTTTTCGTCCTCTTTCTACTCTTAATTGAAGAGCAAAAAAAAAATAAATAAAAATACAAGCCAATCAAAAACGTGCACAGCGGACCCTCTTCTGTTCAATGCAGAACATCAAGCAGTTCCGCATTGAACAGAGCTCCGCTTCTTGATTGGCTCGTATAGCGGTATACGAGCCAATCAAAAATGCGCACAGCGGACCCTCTACTGTTCAATGCGGAACATTAAGCAGTTCCGCATTAAACAGAGCTCCGTTTTCTGATTGGCTCGTATATCGGTATACGAGCCAATCAAAAAAAAAAGCAGAGAAAAAACTCCAAAATAGGGATGTCTGCTTTTTGAAAATTCTGCGATTTGTCCGGGCAAATCGTAGAATTTTCAAAAACAGCCCGGACAAGAGCCCGAAAAAGAGGACGTGTCCGGGGAAACCCAGACGTATGGTAACCTTAGTCTTGAGTTACTGAAGCCTGTTAGATGAAATCTGTTCCATATTTACATTAACACTGCAAAAATAGAGACTGATACTGGTATGTTAGGGTGCCTATGCAATAACGAGTGCAAGTAAAAAAAAAAAAAAAGATAGTAAAATTATGACACATTAACCCATCCAAAGATAAAGTACTTGTTCAGCACAGCAAATAAATATTAGTAGCAATTTAATATCTGCAGAAATATCATAAATGCAGTATGACCAGCAGGCAAACAAATTCTACTTACTGATATAAATCTTTAAGGTAAATAATACTTTTAAGTCAGGCATGCGTGATTTAGTAGATTAATACTGCTTCATGGAATACTGTGTTGAAAATTTTGTGATACCATACAACTACAGTGAGCTACTATACAATACAGCTTTGGAAAACTCTCCAACAGATGGAGATACCTGTTACTGACATCATGAGACTCTTGGGCACACTCACAGAAAAAGCAGCACTTACTTCAATAAATCTGCAATATAAAATCAGCGTTACTAGCTGTTCTTTTGATAGAAAAAACACACTGAAGAATAACCTCTCAGAAAGGACTCTTACTTTACATACTTGCTTTACATTTTTGTAACTCTCACTGAAAAATAATGGAAATCATATGAGGTCTATTTTGGAAAAAAGTTTTGAGGAAAAATCCTCCATGACCACATAGATTCCTGGCATCAAAAATGACAAAAACATTCAAAATGGTACATGCTAGTAAAGGAATATATCAACTGCCTACAGAGTAGCTTGGGCTCATCATCTCATAAAAAGCTTTTTTTTTTTTTTATGGTAAGTGCTTTTGTGGCAGCTACCATAATTAGACACAGCAAGGCCTTATGTCTAGGCAATTCCAATTCTGTATCATAGCTCAGAAAAATCATCTCCCTCATCACACCAATCTGTCCACTCAGCATCTCTGACTGTGCATCCCACAAGAATCCTTAAGTCCGCCAATTCACTGCACTCCCAGAAAATATGTTCCCAATTACCTGTTTCCGCCCCATCACACCTCCACCATTTGCTGTATACCTGAGGAAAAATTCTCTGGAGTCTACTTGGGGTATAAAAATATCTATGCAAACATTTCCAATCAAAATTCCTAAATCTTCTAGATTTTATTGCATAGTTGGGAGACCTACATATACGCTCCCATTGTTTCTTTGTGAATTGCTTATCCAGTCTCTCTTCCCAAGCCTTTCTAACCTCATCTGATTGATTCTTACAGTTATCATGCAATAGTTTATATGTTCTACATTCCGTTTTTAATGGCAGCTTCTGTTCTAGATTCTACTAAAAACTCTACCAGTACTGGTCTTTCATTTAGGACCCCCCCCCCATTTCTTTCTCTTTGCCTATACTCCAATATCAATCTTTGATAGGGAAGGCAATCTCTAATCTGTAGTCCAAATAAATTCTTGGTGTATTCCCATTCTATCATTTTTTCCTCTCTAGTTATTTGCTCCCAATACCTTGGTTCCTTTGCCAGTTTTCTCCAATAAACTCTAGTCCCCTCTTGCCTATTGCCTATATCCCCCAATTGCAGTCATCCCTATCAGAAGAATCTTCTTTCTCCACTCCTGTGTTGGCTTAGTTCTGAGGATACTTTCTGCTACTTTATAGATACAATATTCTGCATGATTATTGTTATTCTCCTTAAAGGCTTGCATCCAGATTCCCAGTCTCTCCTTGTTTCTTGAACTCCCCCCGTTTCATCATCATCATCTTTCCACTTTTAAATATGTCTTTCTGCTTGTGCTATGTATAGCAGCCTTACCTGTGTAGATCTGAAATACCCCCTTCAAATCGGGTAGTCCCAATCCGCCCTGTTCTACTGGAAGAATCAGCTTCTCTCACTTGACCCTTGCCATCTTCCCCTCCCAGATAAAGTCCTTCAGCTCTTCATTAATTGCTATCCACAACTTCTCCTCTGGTTGACAAAAATATGCCCGACTTGCAAATAAGACTAATGGGACTAAAAACATTTCAACTGCTTGTTTCTTACTATTCATATCCATATAACAAAGCCTCCATTTTCTCAGTTTTGGTATTATCCTTTGTTTAGTCTCTTCCCACATATCCTTAACTGCCACACCAGAATAATTTTAATCCATACTCCTAAATACTTAATTTTATCATATCCCCATACATAAGAGTATTTATGAGTCTACTGAAAATGTTCCCATGCATCAGACTACTAGACACTTGGTAATTTCTTTTGAGTGGTCTCCATATTTCTTGGTAAAAAAAAAAAAATATATATATATATATATATATACATATACACACATATTATTTTCAGACTTTGTGGCCATATACAGTAATTCATTCTTTCCAGTAGTAATCTGGAAGTTATTTCAACTTCCAATGGTTGTATTCTCTATCTTTTGACAAAATCAAGTCATATCCTGAAAGTTCAAACAAATGTCAATATCTCCACATAAGCGTTACTAAATAAGCATAAATGGCAGACTGCTCAGCCCATATTAGTCTTTAAGGTGATCATATCCATTAGATCCTAGGCCTTAAACTGGGTTAGCTAGGTCACAATATTAGTATATATTTGTTATTGCAATATTTTGTAAACATCTCGGTAACCTCCCAGCCACACACAAAGCTTTCATATGAGACTTAACCAATTCTGTATTTGATGCCTGACTTCCGATATACTTAAAGAAGTACAAACATTATGACAACATAAACCAAGAGTATATGAACAAATTTTATTATCTCTTTAGCTGCACTATATGAAGGTCAAGTGTCAATGAAGTTGTTTTGCTCATCTTGCAAACTTTAAAAAAATTGTCAATAGCCTGCATGTGGCATTGCTTTAATGATGTAAACAAGAACAAGCAAAATTTGATGACTAGGGGTGTCACTACTTTGATCCCTGAAAAATGCTGAGGCAACACTATGGTGATCCCAGACAAAACAACTAGAGATATCACTAAAGTTTAATGAGAAAATAATGGCTGTACCCAAACTGGTACTTGTCAAGATCCCTATTCCAGCATGTGTTGCAGCATATTCTACAAGAAGTCAGCATCCCTTCTTTTGGGTCCAACCAGCAGTGACAAAGCAAGATGCTGAGCTAATGGAAAACTTCACGTCTCACTCAAGGAAGAATAGTTAAGTCTGATCAAATAAATACACAATGCTGAAACTTAAAGCTTTGAACATGTGAACTATTAAGTTTTGGCTTAAGTTAGCTACATTGTTTACAACATTTTGAAGTATTTTAGAACAAATCCATGCAGATGATACAGCGAATGCGGATATTAAATAACATTCAAGGTGTGCAAGCTGGAAATGTACTACATTACGCACAATGCACTGAATTTGTAATTACAAATTCACTTTGTAGTCATAGTAACATAGTTTATCCACCTTTAATATGGCAGTCTCCTGCATGCAAGTACTTGTCTCCAACACAATTGTCTAGTTAACTTTTAATGTTCATGATTTCTGATTCCCTAATCCTTAAGAGAAGAATGTTCCACAGTCTTGGTATACTTTGGGTAATAAAATCATCTCCTTTTTTTACTTCTGTTTAGTTTAGAACAAAAATTATTTCCTCTTTTTCTCACTTTTACAGGGTGATCTTTTAATCAAAGACATAGCTCTCCCTTAACACTTCTTTAGAAACCCTGAATGCTGACACAACATACGAACAATTATGCTGTAAAGATTTAGAAGTTTTAGTCTTTCTTCACACTTTAAGTTTTCACATTCAAAATAAGCAAGATGGAAATGTATAAACTGAGAGTACTATGTTTTATGGAGTAATTACAAATTCACTTTGTAGACAGCATTTGCAAAAAGCTTTTGCAATACTTATCTTATGCAGTAGTCCTCCCACCCTCTCTCAGTCTTTGACGACCTTTAATATTTAAAAATAATCTCTATCAAATCCAGACACTATACAGAATTTGTATTCTTTCAGACCTCCACTTTACCATTAAGGTTGCAATGAAAGCAGTTCACAGATAAATGGAATCGCCTCTTAGGATCAGTATCTTCCTAAATCCCTTCAGTATGATTTGCAGGACTGAGAAAATACTACAACCAACTGTAGCTGGTACATTTAATGATCCCCTTGTGGACAGAAACTAAAGAATATTTTCTCTCTTGGTCATAACTTTGTCAATCTGAAGCATAAAATCCTCTGAGTGACTTATTGTACTGCAAGCTTATCTGCAATAGTCTGTGAATGGTTTTGCCTCCTATCTTTCAGTAGAGACTCTGTGTGTAGTGAGGGTTTGTGATCCTACTACCCAGCAACTTGTGACACCCCCACAGTACTACTTTTACTTTGCATCCTTCCTTCTTCTCTGTAAATGTGCTTCCATCTTGGTGACTTTATCAGTGGAACAGTTCTTCAATATCTCTGGTAGACTGAAGATATTTCAGCTCCTGTCTCCCTCAAGAATACTTTGCGCCTTTTGATTCCTTCAAAGACTGTTTTGACAACATTTAGTCTTCAAATCACTTGAGCTGAGATGGAAGTTCTAACCATTCTTGCTGCATTGTGTTATTTAAATATACCATGCATTAGCCATATGAATCTGTACACAGGTAGTTGATTGAAATCTGTATCTGAAGTGCATAATCTTGGTGCAATCTTTTCTAGGAGTTATGTCTGAGCATCAGAAGTAATAAAATCCTCATGCTACTGTTTGATGCCTGAGACCCAAATAAAGTATCTTTTTCTAACACAGCATCTTAAGACTGCAGTACATAGCCAAGTCTCTTCTCAACTTACATTATTACAAAACCCTTCAGCTCAGACGAACTACAATAAAACCTGATCAGCTGCAACTAGTTCAGGATTCTACAGCACATTTATTGACAGCCCTCCTCTCTTATCATATTACTCAAATAAAACAGAATCAGCATTTGCAGCCGAAAAGAGTTCATATTTCATTCAAGTTTCTAGCTACATTTGCTTCTGGCCAACACAGTTTTGACCCTTCCTATCTAAAAGGGTTAGCGGGTATCCTTGGGACTGCATCAGTCCCAGGATGTGTCTGCAGACATTGAGATACTGTTCATTTTCTTTCAGTACATCACACTTAGATAATTTACTACTCTGGTTTTAGGACTGCCATGACTCCAAAGAAGTGTTTACGTATTAAATAAATAAATTAAATAATGCAAGTTACTCTATTTCTTGTGTTTGCCTTATCACTGTATTGTGTACATGTTTATTTTAGTATTTCAAATGTTCCTTTTGTCTTTACTTTACTTGTAAAACTTAGTATTTTTCTTAAAAACACCTGGTGGACTGACTGAGCTTAGTCATTTCCAATTCAGGGCAAATGCTACAAGAGGAAGAGACTGGAAAACCATCTTCAGAATGACTTTGCTACAAGAGATTATGACCATTGTCTGTTGAACTGTTGGCACTTATAGGAGTGTTTCATTCTTTGCTCTGCTCCCTGGCAGTATAGCCAGTGCCAACACTGGTTCTGGTTCCTTATTTGGCAACCACATAAACATTTAGAAAATTCCACTGCTTTAATGGAAAATTAGTCCATAATGGTTAGGCTCAAGATGTGAAATGTATGGAAGTATATGCTAGGACAAAAGAGCTGGCAGATTCAAGGGATTGGTCATTAGCCTATGCATCAAACAATGCTGATACCAGCTAGAGTACAGCATGCACATCTGCAATTGAAACAGCTTCCAAGGAAAGTATGACAAACCATAAAGGAAGGAAGATTGATCAAACAAGGAGACTTCTCAGTGCTAGATGTAAAAATGTAATAAAGATTACTGGTGAAGCATTTGAAAAAGTAAAGTTGTGCACACTTACCATAAATGGAGAAGTTCGAGTGCATTCACTGTTGCAGTCGTCACATTTGGGTTATCTGCTTGCAGTAGCCCTCAGTCGGCCTGATTATCAAAGTCTTGGGTCCTGTGTCAGTTGCTGTCTCATCTTCCATGACGTCAGGTAGTCAGGGGTACAAAGCATGCAGCAGACACCATTACATCAGTTTTTCTTGCCCCATATGTCAGGTGTCCCCTTAATGGGAAGCAATTAAATATATATATATATATATATATATATATATATATATATATACACACACACACACACACACACACACACACACACACACACACACACACACAAAGGTTATACCTCCAACAAAAAAGCAAATGCACCAAAAAGCTTTTAAGCGTAGTAAAGGAGAGTAGAGGTATAGCCAAAAAAAGTCAGGGGGGCTGGAGGGAGGGTAAACAGGACTGCAACAGTGAATACACTCGAACATCTACATTTATGGTAAGTGTACACAACTGTACTATGTTCTTCGTGCTTCACTGCTGCAGTCATCACATTTGGGTAGATTCCCAAAGCTAAGAATGGGAGGAGGAATTTAGATAGAATTAGGACCAGCTATAAGGCCCTGCAAGACTGCAGTGGTAAAGCCAGCTCTGGATTTAGAGAAAATTGGCAAATGGTAATGCTTGGTGAAAGTATGTACAGAACTCCAGGTAGCAGCTTCTAGGATGTCCCTGGTAGGGACACCTCTGAGAAAAGCTATAGAGGTAGATGCAGCCCTGGTTGAATGGGGTCTAAATTCCCTGTCGGATAGGTTTTCCATGGTGCTTATGGTAGAAATGGATGCAATGGCCTATCCATTTAGAAATGGTTTGCTTTGAAATAACCTTCCCCTCTGCCTCTGCAGCAAATGCCACCGGCAGTTGTTCAAATTTCGTTTGAGGTTTAGTCCTGTCCAAGTAAAATCTAAGTTGTCTGTGCACATCTAAGGAGTGCATTATCCATTCCCCTTTGTTCTGTGGATTAGAAAAGAAGGTTGGCAAATGAATGGACTGATTAAGAGCCACAATGGATACCCCCTTGGGCATGAAGGAGGGATTGGTCCTGAGGGATACTCTGTCCCCATGAAAGATGATGAAAGGCTCCACTGCCATAAGGGTGTGTAATTCAGATACCCTTCTTGCTGAAGTGATTGCTAAAAGGAAGGCTGTTTACCAAGAAAGGAATTTTAAATCTGCACTTGCAGCTGGCTCAAAAGGAGGAAGGGTGAGTTTTTCCAATACAAAGTTGAGGTCCCAGGCTGGAGTTGGGGCTCTCCTGGGTGGTCTTGGCCCCTGTGAGGAACTGCTTGAGCAGTGGATGAGAGAAGAGGGGTGGTTCCATGTAATAATGAGCTGAAATGGCTGAGGCATGAATTTTGATGGGAGGAAAAAGAAAGGCCCTTGTGAAGCATCTCATTTAAGTATTGAAGAATCTGAGGTAAATTGGGCGCTGCTGTGCCCATCCCTTGAGTTTGGTTCCAGGCACAGAATCTTTTCCATTTTTCAGCATAAGATTTTCTAGTACTAGGCCTCCTTGCCTCCAAAATGACATCCAACATTTGTCTATTGAAGGATGGTAGTGGAGAGATTAGGTAATTAGCCAGGCTGCCAGGTTCAGGGTTTGAAGCTGAGGGTGCCGAATCTGGTTCTCCTGTTGTGACAACAGGGTAGGGGTCTGAGGCAGGTGCCATGGGGCCAGCAGTGACGCACTGTGCAAGAGGGGGTACCAGTGTTGGCGTGGCCAGTCTGGTGCAATCAATATCGTCCTTGATTTGTCCTGTTTGATCTTTAGTAGTATTTTGGGGAGGAGAGGCAGAGGAGGAAAGGCATAAACTGATAGGTTTTTCCAGCTGAAGGACAGAGCATCCACTTTCCAAGCTTGCTTGTGGGAGTCCTTGTGCAGAATTTGTCCAATTGGTAGTTCTGGGGGGAGGCAAACAGGTCTATATCTGGGCTCCCCCATTTGTTTGTCAACATGTTGAAAGTCTTTGGTTCCAGTTTCCACTTATGTGGGTCCATGAGATTTCTGCTTAGTTCATCTGCCAGTGTATGTAGTTTTTCTGTCAGGAATTGAGCCTGTAGATACACTTGGTAGCTCAAGGCTGTGTTCCACAGAGCCATGGCTAGTCTGCAGAGGGGGTAAGAATGGGTGCCCCCCTGTTTATGTACCACAACAGTGGTGTTGTCCGGCTTTACCATTAATCGTCCTGGAAGAATGTGTTCCTTGAAGGCTGTCACAGCATTCTGTACAGCTAACATTTCTTTTTGATTGATATGCAGGTGCATTTGACTTGGGTTCCATTTGCCCTGAATGCACTTTCCTGCCAGGTAAGCACCCCCCCATGCATAGTCTGATACGTCTGTTGTTAAGGTTTGGGCGGCAGGGGGTAGAGTAAATGGTAGTCCCTTGTTTTGGTGGCAGACCTCTGCCCACCAAAGGAACTCTAACAGTAGGCAAGGTATGACAGGAATCATTGCTTCTAGGTCCTGAGAATGTTGACACCATAGGCTTTTTAGATACCATTGTAGTTTCCTCATATGCAGTCTTGCATATGGAATTAGTAGAATGCAGGAGGCCATGAACCCCAAGGCTTGCAGTATTTGCCTTGCAGACAGCAGGGTTTTTGTGGCCATTAGTTTAAAATAAGCTGTCAAATGAATTTGTTTCCCTGGCGTGAGGAAACCCATCTGGGAAGTTGTGTTCAAGCTTGCTCCCAGGAATATAATTTGTTGATAGGGTACCAGCTGTGATTTCTTTTCGTTTATGGTGTACCCCAGACAAGTTAACACCTTTTGTACAAATGCCAGATGATTCAGAAGTATGTCCTGACTTTCTGCCTGAATTAGACAATCCTCCAGGTATGGGTATATTTGAATATTTCTTTGCCTGCAAAATGCAATGACTGGAGCTATGCACTTTGTGAATACCCTGGGCGCAGTAGATAAGCCAAAGGGCAGTGCAGAAAACTGATAGTGCATGTAGCCTGCTTTGAAGCGTAGGCATCTTCTGCAAGATTCCCTGATTGGGATATGCAGGTAGGCTTCCTTTAAACAGAGTGTTGCCAACCAGGCATCTTTGCCAAGCATAGGAAGCAACTGGTGAGGAGTTAGCATCTTGAATTTTGGAATCACCAAAAAGGTGTTTAAGGTAGATAGGTCCAGGATAGGACGCCATGAGTTGTCTTTTCTGGGTACCAGGAAAAGTCTTCCGTAAAAATCTTGTCCCCTTTCCTCTTCTGGTACAGTTTGAATAGCCTTTATGCTTAAGAGAGAGAGAGTACTTGCTTTTGAGCCTCTGCCCACTGATTTGGGGGTATATCTGGCCAACCGTTTGGGGTTGGTAATGTGTGGAACTGAAATCTGTATCCTTGGGAAACTACATTTAAAACCCATTTGTCCTGGGTAATGAGTTCCCAGTTTTTTGCCTGCAGAGCAATCTTTCCCCCTAAAGGAACGGTCAGTTGAGAAGTGCTTGGAAGTTTTAAAGTTAAGTCATTGAGACAGTTTACCATAGGGGGGAGCCTTACTACTCCCTGATTTGGAAGGGGGAGGCCCCCACTGCTTAGTCCTGTGCGTACCCTGGGACTGAAGCCTGGGTGTTCTGCTGGATCTGAGTTTGGACTGAGAAGGCCTGGAAGAGGCAGGAAAGGACCAATTCTTAGAGGGCTAATGCCTACTAAATCTTGGAGGCTGTACTTCTAGGAAATCTTTAACAGTTTGCATAGATTTAGCTTTTTCCTCAATCTTTTTAAGAACTTCTTCTACTTTGTTGCCAAACAGGCAGTCCTAATTTAAGTGAGCATCCAGTAATTTAGCTTTAACATGATCTGGCAAGGATTTCTCCTTAAGCCAAGCATGCCTTCTAAGTACAGACCCAGTGACAGCAGACCTGCAAGATGCATCTAGTGAATCAAAACCACATTGCAAAGTATGTTTTCCAACCTGTTCAGCAGAATGCTTTAAATTCTGTAAATCCTTATTTTCAGCACAATCAGGAATCAACATCATTTTCTGTTTAAGCAATCCAATAATATGCTGCTGATACTTTAACATATAAAACTGGCAGTTTAAGGCCCTAATGGCCAAGGTTGCAGAAGTGTATACCTTCTTACCCCATCTAGCCAACACCCTGGAATCTCTATCAGAGGGGGTAGGATTTTTGGCAGTAGTAGCCTTAATGCCCTTGGGTCCCTGTGAAATGGTCTCAGGATCCGCAGTATGATTTTTAAAAAGGAACTTGTGAGTCAGGAACCCTGTAATATCTATCAGGTTTTCTGAGAGCAGGAGGTAAAGAGTCAGGGGCCAAGCTAGATTCCAAAAAGGCATCATCAACAATGTCTAGTACAGGAGGGAGAGCTAAAGGCCTGTCCTGGGGCAGGAGTATGAAATCGCTAAGCCTCTTTTTAGAATCAGAGTAATCCTGGCTTTCTCAACGAAAATGCTCCCTAAGAGTATATGCAAGGTTTCACCAAAAGAGAAATCCTCTAGGGGGAAGCAGAGGGAATAGAGTCCTCAGCATCAGAATCCTCATAGGTAGATAAGGGTAAATCCTGGTCATCAGAGGAAAAAGAAATTTCAGAATCCTGGTCAGACGTATCATAAGCAAATTCAGTCCTAGGTCTCTTAGAGGGGGAAGGTAGGCTTCCCCTGATTAAAGTAATAAGGTCTTCAGACATTCTTATCATTTGTTTTTTAGGCATAAAGGCCTGACCATGCGATCTGGACATCGGTTTTCTAGGCATGGTTTGAGATTTAGGCCTTGAAGAAGAAGATGGCATTGGTTTAATATGCAAGTCAGTAGACCTGAATACACCCTCAGAAGCCGGTGTCTGCACAGCAGATCCAGCCCTATCCAAGGTACAGACATTCGCAGGTTCCATGGTTGAAGCATCTCGCAGCCTACCGGACTTCAAATGGGTCTCAGTAGAGGCCTGCGAGTCTGAAGCAGTGGGTATCAGGGGCTGCGAATGCGTCTCACTGAGTACTGGCGAACTGGCTTAGGAAAAGCATCGTTGGCAGCTTCGGACCTAGGCGGCCTGTCTCTGTCTTTATCTTTGCATTTTTTCAGAATGTTGGTAGTCGGATGGCTTACCGAAGACATATCTGGAGAATTGAACCAAGTACCAAAATATTTAGAAGCATAAATATACCAATGATGAATAGTTTGTTGCTTAAATAAGGCACAAAGGTCAGGGTTTTCATGTGCTGGTCTGGGTTTAGGCTCGGCCGACTGGTGACTAGCACTGCCCTGGTGCTGTTCAAAGATCAGATGTAGCACATGGACAGAGTTAGTCCAGAGTTTCACATTCTATCTGTGTTTACAGACGCAGGTGTTTGGGCACCTCTGACCACATTATTGGGTCGGCGCTACATAATTTAGGGCGGGGAATGGTTCCACTACATAATGCAGGTTGGGGGGTGGTTTCCTTTCCCATTTGACTATTTCATTAATTTATACATACAATGAATATTAGAGGCAGAGCACCTCGCTGGCCTTGTTCAAGAGAAATCTTGACCAATGGATGGGAGATCGCAGATATACCCCAGGGATTACCTCAGTGTCACTGCTCGACAGAGGCACAGCAAAATAATGGGTATAGTTCCCCATACTAAAGGGGTGGCGTAAGCCACAAAACTATGGGCTAGGCTTGTAAATGCCCTCGGGTAGATAGCCTAGTATGAACCTATGAACCTAAAACCGACAGCGAGGTACATCGTGGTCAGGGGCTAGGCAAGGAATACAGTACGAATGGAAATCTTTAAGAGGTATTTGCTTTCCATAAGAAATACAATTACTGACTTTTACTGACATCGGTTTAGAGCAAGAAAAAAAGTTTCCCCAACGGGGTACTTAGCTTTAGTTGAAGACTTCGGTTCTGAAACTCGAAAATGAAAATTTCAGGAGTCGGCCGACTGGCACTTGCGAACTGCTTCTGCTTCAGGCACCGCACAGCAAGAAAGACTGATCTAATGGCATCAGCTGCATGCTTTATACCCCTGACTACCTGATGTCACAGAAGATGAGACAGCAACCGACGCAGGACCCAAGACTTTGATAATCAGGCCGACTGAGGGCTACTGCAAGCAGATAACCCAAATGTGATGACTGCAAAGTACAGTTGTATACCTACAATAAATGTAGATGTTCCAAGTGTATTCACTGTTGCAGTCATTACACTTGGGTTGTCCTGCTGGCAGGCTACCCACAGTCATCCTGAATTCCAAAGTCCTGGTCCAACGTCGGTTGCTGTCGCTTCTTCCCTGACGTCAGTGCGCCAGGGGTATAAAAGATGCAGCCAACTCCATTTTCTTCAGTTTTTCTTGCCCCAGATGTCAGGTGCCCCCAAAAGGGTAGGCTAAATATATTATGTCAATAAACATACATGCAGTAAAGACACATTTTCTTCATCTACCAGCAAATACACCACATAGGTTGTACAGAATAGAGAAGTACAGATAAACCCCAGCAACCCCAGCAAAAAAAAGGGGGACGGAGGGAGGGTAACCTGGACTGCAACAGTGAATACACTCGAACATCTACATTTATGGTAGGTACACAACTGTACTATGTTCATCGTGTTTCACTGTTGCAGTCATTACTCTTGGGTTGAATCCCAAAGCAGAGGATTGGTGGCTGGGCTAAATAGGATTAGGAGAGACTATGAGGCCCTGCAGGAATGCAGTGGCAAAGTCTGCTCTGGATTTAGAGTAAAGAGGTAAGTGGTAGTGCTTTGTAAAAGTGTGCACTGAACTCCAAGTTGCAGCCTCTAAGATGTCTTTGGTTGGTACTCCTCTGAGGAAGGCTGCTGAAGTAGCTACTGTTCTGGTAGAATGAGGCCTAATGCCCTTAGGCACTGATTTGCCATGCTGAGAATAGCAGAAACAGATGCAATGACCTATCCATTTAGAAATAGTCTGTTTTGAGATAGCCTTTCCTTGTGATCCTGCAGCATATGACACTAAAAGTTGCTCAGTCTTTCTGAAAGCTTTAGTTCTGTCCAAACAGAAGCGTAGCTGCCTGTATATGTCCAAAGAATGCAGAATTTTCTCACCCTTGTTCTGTGGGTTTGGATAAAAGGTAGGCAAGTGAATGGTTTGGTTGAAGGCCACACTGGACACCACGTTAGGCATAAATGTTGGGTTTGTCCTCAGACAAACCCTGTCTGGATGAAAAATGATAAAAGGTTCCACAGCCATGAGTGCTTGTAACTCCAAGACTCGTCTTGCAGAGGTTATTGCTAGGAGCAGGGCTGTTTTCCAGGATAAGAATTTTATATCAGCTGTAGAGGCTGGCTCAAAAGGAGGCAGTGTGAGTTTTTCCAAGACATAATTGAGGTCCCATGCCGGAATTGGTGCTCTCCTTGGAGGCCTGATGTTTTTGGCCCCTCTTAGGTACTGCCTTATTAAAGGATGAGAAAAGATAGATGGTTCCATATTGTAATGGGCTGAAATGGCAGAGGCATGAATCTTAATTGATGAAAAAGAAAGGCCTTTGTCCAGCATCTCAGTTAGGTATTGTAAAATCTGAGGAATGTTTGGTACATACGTGTTAATGCCTTGTTCCTGGTTCCAAGCACAGAATCTCTTCCATTTTTCTGCATAAGATTTTCTGGTACTGGGCCTCCTGGCCTCCAAGATGACATCCATAACAGCTTTTGAAAGAGGAGTGTTCTGAATGGCTACATTATCTGTCATGCTGCCAGATTTAAGGTCCTGAGTTGGCTGTGCAGGATCTGATTGTTTTGTTGGGTCAGCAAGTGAGAAGTCTGAGGCAATATCCATGCTGGACCTTGAGACAAGCTCTTTAGGATTGGGTACCAGTGCTGGTGTGGCCAGTCTGGTGCAATCAGTATAATTTTTGGCTTCTCTTGTCTGACCTTTAGGAGTACCTTGGGAAGGAGAGGCAGTGGAGGAAAGGCGTATACTGTTAGGTTTTTCCAGCTGAAGGATAGGGTGTCCACTCTCCATGCTTGCTTGTGATAAATCCTTGTGCAAAATCTCTGTAATTGGCAGTTGTGAGGGGAGGCAAATAGATCTATGTCTGGGCATCCCCATTTCCTTGTTACCATGCTGAAGACTTGTGGATCCAGTTTCCACTCGTGGGGATCCATGAGGTTTCTGCTTAGTTCGTCTGCCAGAGTATTTGTTTTTACTGGCAGGAATTGTGCTTGCAGGTGAACCTGATAAATCAGTGTTGTGTCCCACCAAGATCATTGCTTGTCTGCAGAGGGGGTAGGAATGTGTGCCTCCTTGCTTGTTTATGTACGACATGACCGTAGTATTGTCCATCTTTATCAGTAGCTGTCCTGGATGAAGTAGATCCTTGAAAGCTGTCAGGGCATTCTGAACAGCTAGCATCTCTTTTTGATTGATATGAAGATGCATCTGGCTTGCAGGCCATGTGCCCTGAATACAGTTTCCTGCCATATGGGCCCCCTAGGCATAATCTGATGCATCCGTTGTCAGTGTCTGTCTGGCTGTGGGTAAAGTGAATGGCAGACCCTTGTTATGGTGACAGGCTTGTGCCCACCATCGAAACTCCTGTTGCAGGCAGGGAATGAGGGTAATTACTGTCTCCAGGCTGTGGCAATGCTGAGTCCAAACACTTTTTAGATACCATTGTAGTTTCCTCATATGCAGTCTGGCATATGGAATTAGTAGAATGCAGGATGCCATGAAGCCCAAGGCCTGCAGGATTTTCCTTGCAGATAAGTGGGCCTTTGTTGCCAACTTTTTGAAGTAAGAAGTCAGTTGCTTTTGTTTGTCTGGTGTGAGATAAGCCATCTGGGTAGTTGTATTTAAGCTTGCATCCAGGAATATTATCTCTTGAGAGGGTACTAGTTTTGATTTAGTTTCGTTTACTGTGTACCCTAGGCAAATTAGTAATCTTTTTACAAATGCCAGATGCGGTACAAGAATATCTTTGTTCTCTGCTTGTATAAGGCAGTCGTCCAAGTAGGGATATATTTGAATTCCTCTTTGTCTGCAGAATGCAATTACTGGTGCTAGGCATTTTGTGAAGACCCTGGGCACAGTAGATAAGCCAAAGGGCAGTGCAGAGAATTGGTAGTGCATTGATTCAGCAATGAATCTGAGGTATCTTCTGCAAGATTGTCTGATTGGGACATGCAGGTATGCCTCTTTTAGGTCCAAAGTTACGAGCCAAGCCTTCTTGCCCAGCATGGGCAGTAGCTGCTGTAGAGTCAACATCTTGAATTTTGGAACTTCCAGAAATGTGTTTAGTATAGACAGGTCCAGTACTGGTCTCCAGGCTTTGTTTTTTCTGGGCACCAAGAAATGTCTCGAGTAAAATCCTTGCCCCTGCTCTTGTTGTGGTACTTGTTGAATGGCCTTCATGTCCATGAGGGCTGTAATTTGTTTTTGCGCCTCTGCCCACTGATTGTGTGGCAGGTCTGGCATACCTTTTGCCCTTGGCAGGCTGTGAAAATGGAACCTGTAACCGTGAGACACTATGTTCAAGACCCATTTGTCTTGGGTAATCATTTGCCAATATGCTGAAAAAAGTGCTAGTTTTCCCCCCAGGGGGACTGTCAAAAGAGAAGTGCTTGGATCTGGCAGAGGAAAGTCATTGGGACCGTTTCCTGTAAAGTTGTGATTTGCCTTCTCCGCTTTTGGAGGTAGGAGCACCCCATTGTTTAGGCCTGTACGAGCCTTGGGGCTGGGATCTGCCTCTGGGACGTCTGTATCTGCCTCTTTGTGGCCTGTCTGATACTGGAAAGGACCAATTTTTTGAAGGCCAGTTTCTGTTAAATCTGGGTGGCTGTACCTGTAAAAAATCCTTAACTGTTCGCATGGATTTCGCTTTATCCTCCATTTTCTTTAACACCTCTTCTGCTTTAGCACCAAACAAAGTATCAAGCTGTAATGGAGCATCTAATAATTTTGCTTTAACATGATCAGGCAGATTCTGTTCCTTTAACCAAGTATGCCTTCTAATAACAGAACCTGTAACAGCGGCCCTGCAAGAGGCCTCCAGTGAATCATAACCACATTGCAAAGTATGCTTTCCCACTTGTTCAGCTGCATGCAATAAATCCTGCATTTCCTTATTCTCTGCACATTCAGAATTTGTCAACATTTTCTGTTTAAGCAGTGACATTAAGTATTGCTGATATTTAAGCATATGAAACTGACAATTTAAAGCCCTTACAGCCAGGGTAGCAGAAGTGAAAACTTTTTTCTCCCATCTGTCCAGTGCCCTAGAATCCCTATCAGAGGGGACAGGTTTTTTTGCAGTAGAAGCTTTGACCCCCTTGGGACCCTGAGATATAGTTTCTGGGTCAGCAGCAAGGCTTTTATATAGGAATTTATAGCATTTGTCTGGCTTAGCAGGAGTGGGGGGGTAGAGTCAGAGGACAGGCCGGACTCTGAAAATACATCATCTACAATGTCTAGAACAGGTGGAATAGCAAGGGGTCTGTGCTGAGGTAGAAGCAGAAAGTCTCTGAGCCTTTTCTTAGATTCTGAGTAATCTTGGCTCTCCCAGTGGAAATGCTCCCTCATGGTATGCAGGGTTTCCCCAAAAGAATAATCCTCAGGAGAGACTGAAGAAATGGATTCTTCAGCATCAGAATCCTCATAGGGAGGAACAGAGTTAGCCCTGTTCAGAAGAGGAATCAGATGAAATAGAAACCTGATCAGAAGAATCATATTCTATCTCTTGCCTAGGCCTCTTATCAGGAGGGGGATGGGAACCCCTGATCATAGTAATTAGGTCTTCGGCCATTTTAAGCATCTGTTTTTTAGGCATGGAAGTCTGAGTAGGAGAATGCTGTACTTGTTCTTTATCTTTAGAGCTGCTTTAGTCTTTGTGTTTGAAGTTGATGATGGTTTAACAAATAAAGTACAGTTTTGTACCTACCATAAATGTAGATGTTCGAGTGCTAATACAGCTGCAGTGGGTTATCCTGCCGTCAGGCGGGTCCTCGGTCGGCCGAATTCCAAAGTCTAGGTCTGGCGTTGGTTGTCGTCCCTTCTTCCCTGACGTCAGTGCGGCAGGGGTATAAAAGAGGCAGCCGACGCCATTTTCTTCAGTTTTTCTTGCCCCAGATGTCAGGTGCCCCCAGAAAGGAAGGCAAAGCATGATGTTATGCAAACATACATAAGTAGATAAATCAAAATAGTAGTTGCAAGCAAATACACCATAAAGAAATACCCCAAAAGGTTGTATGTAAAGGTGTTTGTCATAAGCCCTGTCCTAAGAGGGGATGGAGGGAGGGCAACCTGGACTGCAGCTGTATTAGCACTCGAACATCTATATTTATGGTAGGTACAAAACTGTACTATGTTCATCGTGCATACAGCTGCAGTCATCACACTTGGGTAGAATCCCAAAGCTAAGTAAGGGTGGCTGGTACTAAGCAGAATTAGGAGGGGCTAGAATGCCCTGCAGGACTGCTGTGGCAAAGCCCGCTCTAGATTTTGAGTATAGTGGAAGGTGGTAGTGCTTGGAGAAAGTGTGCACTGAACTCCAAGTGGCTGCTTCCAAAATGTCCTTGGTAGGGACCCCCCTGAGGAAGGCTGCAGAGGTAGCTGTGGCTCTGGTGAAGTGGGATCTGATGCAAGCAGGCACAGATTTTCCATGAAATGAATAACAAAAGCGTATGCAGTGGGCTATCCATTTTGAAATAGTCTGTTTGGAAATAGCCTTTCCTTGAGCACCTGTAGCATAGGACACAAAGAGCAGCTCAGATTTCCTGAATGACTTTGTTCTGTCCAGGTAACAACGAAGTTGTCTGTGAATGTCCAAGGAATGTAGTAGCCTCTCACCTTTGTTCTGTGGGTTTGGATAAAAGGTAGGTAAATGAATAGTCTGATTCAAAGCTACACTGGATACTACCTTTGGCATGAAGGTAGGGTTGGTTCATAAGGAAACCCTGTCCTGATGGAAAATGATGAATGGTTGCACAGCCATGAGGGCCTGTAGCTCAGAAACCCTGCGTGCTGAGGTAATAGCCAGAAGGAAGGCTGTTTTCCATGACAAGTATTGTAACTCTGCTGAAGAGGCTGGCTCAAAAGGAGGTAGGGTCAGCTTTTCCAATACGAAGATGAGGTCCCAAGCTGGGACTGGTGGTTTCCGTGGGGGTTTTATATTTTTTTCCCCTCTGAGAAACTGCCTTAATAGAGGATGTGAGAATAAAGGAGTATCCGTATTGTATTGTGCTGAAATGGCTGAAGCGTGGATCTTGATGGAGGAGAAGGAAAGGCCACTGTTTTACATCTCAGCTAGGTACTGCAAAATTTGAGGCATATTTATTACCCAAGGATTCTGGCCCTTTGCTTGATTCCAGGAACAAAATCGTTTCCATTTGGCGGAGTAGGTTTTTCTAGTAGAGGGTCTCCTGGCCCCCAAGATGACATCCTGCACCTCCTTGGAGAGGAGAGTCTGTTGGGAAATTAAGGTATTCTCCATGCAGCTAGATTTAAAGTTCCGAGCTGACTGTGAAGGGTTTTGTAGTTGTGCTGGGACAACAGAAGAGGAACTTTAGGTAGGATCCATGGTGGTGAGTGTGACGGGCTCTTTAGGAGAGGATACCAGTGCTGTCGTGGCCAGTCTGGAGCAATGAGAATCATTTGCGGCCTGTCTGCTCTGGTTTTTAGTAGAACTTTGGTCAGTAAAGGTAGAGGCGGGAAGGCATAGACTGTCAATTTTGTCCAATTGAACGAGAGTGCGTCCATTTTCCAGGCCTGTGGATGATAGGTCCTTGAGCAGAATTTCTCCAACTGGTAATTTCTGTGGGTAGCAAATAGATCTATGTCTGGCTGTCCCCATGCCTGAGTTATCCTTGAGAAGACTTGAGGATGTAACTTCCATTCATGAGGGTCTGTCATATTTCTGCTTAAGTTGTCTGCCAGTGTGTTTTCCTTCCCTGGCAGGAATTGTGCCTGTAGTTGAATTTGTAATTCCAGTGCTGTGTTCCACAGGGTCATAGTTTGCCTGCATAGGGGGTATGAATGAGTCCCCCCCTGTTTGTTTATGTACCACATGACTGTGGTGTTGTCTGTCCTTATTAGTAGCTGGCCTGGATGCAGTAGGTCTTTGAAGGTCATAAGAGCATTTTGCACGGCTAGCATCTCCTTTTGGTTGATGTGTAGGTGCATCTCTTTTTGGGACCATTTTCCCTGAATGCACTGATCTGCCATGTGTGCTCCCCAGGCATAGTCTGAGGCGTCTGTTGTGATGATTTGAGTTGCTTGTGGTAAACAGAAAGGGAGACCTGTGTTTCTTTGGCATGCTTGAGCCCACCACAAAAATTCCTTTTGAGGGCATGGAATGAGTGATATAATTGTTTCCAAGCTGTGGCTGTGTTGAGACCATAAGTTTTTTAGGTACCATTGTAGTTTCCTCATATGCAGCTTTGCACATGGTATTAGTAGGATGCAAGATGCCATGAACCCCAGAGCCTGCAGGACTTTCCTTGCAGTTAGCCTGGTTAAAGTTGCCATTTTGTTGAAGTATTGAGACAGTTGCCCTTGTTTGTCTGGCGTGAGGTAGGCCGTCTGGGTTGTTGCATTTAAGCTGGCACCCAGGAAAATTATCTGTTGAGAAGGTATTAGTTTTGATTTCTTTTTGTTCACTGTGTAACCCAGGTAATTTAACAGTTTTATTACAAACGCCAGATGCTGCAATAGAATGTCCTTGCTGACCGCTTGGATCAGGCAGTTGTCCAGATATGGGTAGATTTGTATTCCTTGTTGTCTGCAGAAGGCAATTACTGATGCCAGGCATTTCGGAAACACTCTGGGCGCAGTAGATAAGCCAAAGGGCAATGCAGAGAATTGGTAATGGGTTGAACCTGCAAGAAATCTGAGGTATCTTCTGCAATCTTGTCTGATAGGGACATGCAGGTATGCCTCCTTGAGGTCCAACGTTACCAGCCAAGACTCCTTGCCCAGCATGGGAAGAAGCTGCTGTAATGTGAGCATCTTGAATTTTGGTACCTCTAGATATGTGTTTAGAATAGATAGGTCTAAGATGGGTCTCCAATCTTTGTCCTTCCTTGGTACCAGAAATAGTCTTGAAAAAAACCTTGACCTTGTTCTTTTGCAGGTACCTCTTGAATTGCTTTCATATCCATGAGAGCGGAAATTTGTTTTTTGCCTCTGCCCATTGATTTTGTGGCAGGTTTGGCATGCCTCTCATTTTTGGAAGGGTGTGAAAGTGGAACCTGTAGCCTCTGTCTATAATATCCAGAATCCATTTGTCCTTTGTAACAATGTGCCAGTTTTTTGAAAATAAGGCCAGTTTTCCACCCAAAGGTGCTGCCATTATAGCTTTGTTTGGCAGGCATAGGGGAAAGTCATTGTGTCTGTTTTC
This sequence comes from Protopterus annectens, assembly GCF_019279795.1. Taxonomy (NCBI): domain Eukaryota; kingdom Metazoa; phylum Chordata; order Ceratodontiformes; family Protopteridae; genus Protopterus; species Protopterus annectens. The sequence goes on from NC_056728.1 coordinate 328,446,829, forward strand.
TAAATGACTGTGGTCTATCTTCTCCACCACTTGGGGCTGGTGCTTGCCACTGTCTAGCTCTGTAAGATCCTTGAGGTTGTCCTCTACCCCTTGGGCATCTGTATCTGCCCCTTTGAGGATCTGTCCGTGGCTGGAAAGGACCAATTTTTTGAAGGCCAGTTTCTGCTGAAGCGTGGAGGCTGCACCTGCAAGAAATCTTACTGTTTGCATAGATTTCGCTTTTTCCTCCATTTTCTTTAGTACCTTCTCAGCTTTAACACCGAACAATACATCTTTTTGTAGTGGTGCATCTAATAACTTTGCTTTGACATGATCTGGTAAGGTTTGCTCTTTGAGCCAAGCATGTCTACATATGACAGATCCCGTTACAGCAGCTCTACATGAGGCCTCTAAAGCATCAAAACCACACTGCAAGGTATGTTTCCCCACTTGTTCTGCTCCATGCAACAAATCCTGCAACTCTTTCAAATCTGGTTGTTCTGTTTGTGTCATTTTGCTTTTTAGCTGAGATAGCAAGAACTGTTGGTACTTTAACATGTGAAATTGACAGTTTAATGCCCTCATGGTTAAGGTGGCTGATGTATACACCTTTTTCCCCCACCTTTCTAATGCTCTGGAATCTCTCTCTGAAGGTAAAGGGTTTTTAGCAGTAGAGGCCTTAATCCCCTTGGGACCTTGTGAAATTGTTTCTGGGTCCGCAGTATAGCTTTTATAAAGGAACTGGTGAGAATCAGGAACCCAGTAATATCTGTCTGGTTTAACTGGGGCTGGAGGTAAAGAGTCTGGATTAAGACTGGCTTCTGTGTATACATTATCCAAAATATCTAAGACAGGAGGGATAGCCAGGGGCCTATGCTGGAGAAGCAGTAAAAATTCCCTGAGCCTTTTCTTGGAATCTGAGTAATCTTGGCCTTCCCAGTGGAAGTGCTCTCTCAATGTATGCAGGGTTTCCCCAAAAGAGTAGTCTTCAGGGGGGGAGACAGAGGGAATAGACTCCTCAGCATCAGAGTCTTCGAAAGGGGAATAGGCGTAATCCCGGTCCTCAGAATGGTCTGAGGAAGGGTAATCTTCCTCCAACCTGGGTCTTTTGTCTGAGGGGGGTTGAGAACCCCTGATGAGAGTAATTAAACCCTCAGCCATTTTAAGCATCTGTTTTTTAGGCATGGGTCCTTGAGAGGAGGTCTGAGGACCCGTTTTTTTAGTTTTCAATGCAGCTTTAGATTTAGTGAAGGATTTAATAGAGAAGGTGGTAGGCCTGAAAACACCTTCAGTAATGGTAGGCCTCGCTAAATTTTCGGTTTCCCCGCCAAGAGTGGCATCGGTATCTGTAGTGGGAATGGAGCCTGCGACCTCGGGTACTGAAGTCGCCGGTAAAATAGCTTAATCGGTAGTCAGGGGCTGCGTAGGCACCTCGCTGATAACCGGAGAACCTGTAGTCGGCCTAAGCGTGGTCTCAGTACTCGGTGCAGGCCTCAGATGTCTGTCCTTATCCTTGCGTCTTTTGCCTAAAACTGGCGTCGGAGTATCCGACGACATAATACAATTAAATTTTTTGCCAAAATAATGAAGGGCGAACTCCGCCCATCGCTTAATAGTGCGCTTGTTAAACCTAGCACAAAAACGGCAGGCCGAGACGTCGTGGTCTGGCCCTAAGCAAGGTATACAGTAAGAGTGAAAATCCTTATGTGGTATTTGCTTCCCACAAGAAATGCAATTATTAACTTTGTCTGACATCGGTCTGACGCAAGAAAAGTTTCCCCAACGGGGTACTTAGCTTTAAAGAAGACTTCGGCTGGAATACTGTTCGTAAATCTCAGCAGCTGGCCGACCGGCACTTGCGAACTGCTTCTGCTTCGGGCACCGCGCGGCAAGAAAGACTGAAGAAAATGGCGTTGGCTGCCTCTTTTATACACCTGCCGCACTGACGTCAGGGAAGAAGCGACGACAATCGATGCCGGACCTAGACTTTGGAATTCGGCCGACGGAGGACCCACCTGACGGCAGGATAACCCAAGTGTGATGACTGCAGCTGTATGCACGATGAACATCTGTGTAGGTCTGAAGACACCCTCAGAAGCCGATGCCTGCTCAGCGGCTCCGGACCCATCTGAGAGAATGATTTCAGAGTGTCCAATACCTTGAGTATCCAGAGGCCTAGTTGGCTCCATGTGGGAGTCGGAAGTGGCCTGTGACTCTGAGGTAGCAGGCGCCAGGGGCTGCGAAAGCGCCTCACTGAGAACCGGCCTAACGGAGGCTTCGTCTTCAGTTTTGGACCTCGGATGCCTATTCTTTTCTTTGTCCTTGCGTTTTTTGCAAACTCCGGTCGTCGGCTGTTCCGACGGCATTATATAATTAAACCTTCGGCCAAAGTAATGAAATGCAAAATCGAACCGACGCTTAATAGTGCGTTGGTTAAATCTAGTGCAAAACCGACAGCTAGCAACGTTGTGGTCAGGGCCTAGACAAAGAATACAGTAAGAGTGAAAATCCTTATGAGGTATTTGCTTCCCACAAGAAATACAATTGTTAACTTTTTCTGACATTGGTCTGGAGCAAGAAAAAAGTTTTCTCAATGGGGTACTTAGCTTTAATGAAGACTTCGGTTCTGAAATTAGGATTCGAAAATCTCAGGAGTCGGCCGACCGGCACTTGCGAACTGCTTTTGCTTCGGGCACCGCACGGCAAGAAAGACTGGGGAAAATGGCGTCGGCTGCATCTTTTACACCTCTGGCGCACTGACGTCAGGGAAGAAGCGACAGCAACTGATGCCGGAACAGGACTTTGGAATTCAGGCCGACTGTGTGTAGCCTGCCAGCAGGAAAACCCAAGAGTAATGACTGCAACAGTGAAACAAGATGAACATCAGGGAAACACGAAGAACATCAGACAGCTTGCACAGTAGCTACTTCACTTACCAATATTAAAGCTTGTTTTCTATTTTTTTCTAAATATGATAAAATAAATGTCTTGTTTGTTAATGGAGAAAAGTTTTAACATTCATCTCAGTTATAGTAGGATTAAATAATTTTAAAGCTAATAGAAGTACTGGACATATTTATATTATTTTATAATGCATTTGATACCTATTTCTAAACATGTAAAATAAAATATATTAAAAGGCAAATAGTTTTAAATACTATCCATGTTTCAAACATTGCATAAAACACGTGTAAATATTCCATTATACAGCAATCCAACCATCCATTCATCCTCATTCCCTTTTCCTATTTTTCACATGGGTTTGGGGTGTCACTTCAATAGTGACAATCATCTTGAGCCAAAGTTTACACCACCGGGTGGCTAGCCCTGCCACAGTAGCTCATCCGTATTACTCACTCTCACACACGCGCACACACACACAGTCCTAGGGCCAATTTAGAGTGTCCAATCCACCTGATGAATGTTTTTGGACTGTGGTTGGAAACCGGAGCACCAGGAGGAAACCCACATGACTGCAAGGAGGACATTCAGACTCTGCACAGAAGGAACCCCAGCCAAGAACTGAACCAGAGAACCTCTTGCTGTGAGGTGACAATGCTAACCACTACTCCACTGTGGTTGCCCACCATACAACAATCTCAAGCACCAAGAAAAGACTATTCATTTCTGGGATAGGAATGCCTCTTGGCAATTATTCCACCAGAGAGTCCTCTCTGCAAATAGAAGCTTCTGGCACAAATTGTTATTGGGAGATATTATTTTTTTCACAAAATGTAAGCAACAGTAAAGGTTTTTAGAATAGGACTATACAATAAGCTAGACTTTTACTGCCATCAAGAGACGTGATGTCTGCATATCATTTTACCAAAACAGCAAATCCATTAAAGGCAAGGTTGAAAAAAACACCAACACATGGAAATACTAATATCATCAATGCCGATGATCAGATTTTGAGAATGTTACTATTTACAGCCAAACTACGATGGAAGGCAGCTGGGAATTTCATGTGAAGAATCTAGCACAAGAAGTGCAGGCAACACAAGAGAAGAAAATTAAAGTGGCTGCAGTACAGGGAGCCTTTCAAGTTACTGCTTACTCTGCAATGAAAAAAAATACTGAGTTTTGTTACTAAAAATACTGGGCTTGAGTTACACACAAAGCTTGTATAACATTTAAGTTGCTTTTACAGGCAGTCCGGCCACCTGCTACTACATCCACACTTCAAGGCTGTGTAGCCTTGGATAGAATCCATCTTCTGTAACTCATTCATGACTACAGAACTTGTAGCATAAGGCCCTGCTCCACACTAGCAGTGTCACTCACTGTCTTGTCACAACCATGCTTACGCAGTAATACAATAGGCTGCATAGGAGTACTGCTGATATGCTTTATCTTAATCGGAGTACTGACTGTGGTGCGAAGTGTAGGGATTAATCAGCTTAAAATGTGACAAAAATATTTAATCTGAACAACAAAATAGCAGCTGCTGTAGTTCAGTTTACAACTTTTGCTATAATGAAGAATTTCGCTCTTTACAAAGTCAGGTGACTGAAGTTCTGCATGCCACCACACGGGAATTTCATATCTCATTCATGCAAGTGCTTGCAGCTGTGAACAAGTTAACAGAAACCACAACAAACAAAGCCACTGCAATTAAAACCAACACATTAAAAGTTACAACAGCAAAATAGAAACAAAAAAAAACAAGCATTCTTTTTTGCAAAGGAAAAGCTCTGATGCACCCCTTATTCAGGGGACAAAGCCTCTCCAAATTCTTTAGTAGCACAACTTGGACAGGGCGACAGGAGCAACAGCTTTGGGCACAAAGTGCTTGGGGTGCAATTAGCTGATCTCAGTCACTCTTTAATGCAATACTTACTTTAAAGAAGCAATGATGCTTGACAGGATGTGTGTTATTGTGTAAACAACACCCACCCAGGGGTGTTCTCAGGCCTGATACTGCAGGCGAAAGGCCTCTACACTCCTGGAAGGGCATTATTTACATAAAAACACATACACACCTGGGAAGGCATTATTGCACTTAGAGAGTGGGCTGTTTCTTAATTTGTTTTGTATTTTTTTTTTAAATTACCATAGCTATATTTTAATAATTTTTATGTAAAATACTTCCGTTGTCTACTGTCTTAAACCTGATGTACTACATGCTGGCAAATCAATGGGGGCTGAAGTCAATAAATAATGATTAGCAAAAAGCAGCACAGCAAAAGCAAATAACTGTCAGAAAACAGAATAAAAAATAAATTGCAATATCTGTAGGATTACTGGCACTTTATTAACAAGACAATGACTTCAGTTATCGCTTTCATCTCCCTTCACTCTGAGAGTCTGAAGAAGTCTCTGAGAGTGAAGGGAGACGAAAGCGCTAACTGAAGTCATTGACTTGTTAATAAAGTGCCGGTAATCATACAGATACTACAATTTATTTTTATTCATTAAATAATGAGTTACATTTGAGTTTCAGACTTTTATCAAATTCTCAACAGAAGCAGGGACAAAACCATAAGTAATCAGGGACACAATTTAATTTGAAACCGACAGAATAACAGAATGTGAATTAATACACATTTTCTGGAGTAAAAAGCCTATAACTCTATTGTCATAGTGTAATTCACCACTTTTCCTCCAATAGTCCACAGTTTTAAGAAGGATTAGGGGAGCAGAGCTAAAATCTGAGTCAAAATCAGAGAAATCCCTGAAAGTCAGGGACAGGTGAGAGATATGGACCTCATATTCATCAGAGAATGCAAGTAAACTTAAATCATGTTATTATAGCAACTTTCTAATTTTAAAATAGCAATATTTAAACTCTGTCCCTATTTTTAAACCTTTGATCCCCCCATTATTTTAGGTTTCATCCAGATTTCTTGAGCTAAGACTTTGAGAGGTATGCATACCTTTTAAAAGTTACATTCACTGCTCAATTGATCTCTCTCCCTCACGCACTTTTTTTTTTTTTTTATATATTATCCACTTCTGCAGTGGTGGTGCTGCGGTAGCATTGTCGCCTCACAGTTAGACGTTGCCCGTTTGATTCTCAGTTAGAGCGTCTTCTGTGTGGCGACATGCGTGAATGGGCGTTCCTTCGTTGAAGGTTGTGCGTTACGCCCGGCAAGCCAGCACGTAAAAATCTACTGCCAATCATTAGCGGACCGGAGTTCCGCTGTGGCGACCCCTAACCGGGAAAAGCCAAAAGACACAACAACTTGTTTCAATTTGTTCACTTGCTAAACAGAAAAAGGTCTTCTTAACATGCATAAAATAATGGGGGGTGCTATCTCCATTACAGCCCAAGCTCTATGGCAGCTTAATATACTGCTTTGAGGTAATGGACTCGCTTTTTTGTTCATTCTCCAATCAGAGTGCCGATGTACAAGTCGACCATTCTCTAAAAGCCGCTATTGCATTTATAGTCAAACATGAGCGCTGTAAGCGCTCCATGTGTGGACTAAACTATAGCAACTACAGTTGCTACAAAGAGCAAAAAAAAGCTCTTTTTTTAACTAAAACTTGAATGCTGTAGCTCTCCATGCAGGCAGGGTATAAACTGTAGCAACTATTTGCTACAGTTTAATCTGAAATTTTTTTTTTTAACTAAAATATGAGTGCTATAGTGCTCCTTGCAGGCAGTGTATAAACTGTAGCAACTGCCTGGTAGATTTGTAGCAGAAAGTTTCCTGCAGTTTAAAAGAAGAACAAATTATTTACTTTTTTTTTTTTTTTTTTTTAAATAAAGTATGTAAAAGGAGGGTTTGGGTAGGGCACAGAAATGGGACCGGCACATCTGGGGTAGGAGGGAGAAGGTATGTGTCATGCAGCTGTCAACCTGGTTGTTGGACCAGTAGAAGTAACGTCTGTTTTTTTGTTAGTTTTTTATTCTCTTCAATCAATGGAAGAGCTGGGGGGGGGGGGGTCGAACATGTAACTGTAATACACCAAACACACATGTTACAGCTTATTGCAGGAGTCAATTGCTTTTTTCTTTTTTGGACTTCACTTGAAGAGCTGAGGGGGTTGTGCCAGTGGTCCATTGTACCAGTCCTGGGCACTGGTTAAGCCAGCTACTTTTGGCTCTTACTGATATCTACTCATGCCTAGGTCCCATTACTACAGAGGAATGGTGCAAAATCCAGAAGTGCAGACACCTTTCTTCACACCATATTTGCAGCCTTCTGTTGCAATAAAACAAAATTAAAAGCTTCATGAGTTGTGTTTCCAGCATTTCTGTGATGAAACACTAACATCTGGCAGAAAATAACACAAAAACATTAAAACAGATCTGCAATAATGTTTAAAACAAATCCAAGACAGAACTTGCATACGAGTCAGAAATCAAAGTCCTTTTAACAAAAGTGTATCTTGACAATTTTGGCTCATGCAGGAAAACTACCATTGAGTCCACATATTCTTTCCATAGATGAAAGAATATTTTCATTTGAAAATGCCGTGTTAATGTAAGAATATTTTACCAGTAGAAATGTGGTGGAGTGCAATCCTTCCCATGATGCTTGCAAAATTATATACAGTAATGGATACCAATAATGTGAGGCAAGGAGATGATACTCCACACATATTAGACACAGAATGATGATGACTGGAATAAATGCAAGGTAAGTAATGTGAAAAAATATCAGGCTGTCATTTCGTGGTACTCCTAAATATCAAACCTAGACTTCTGGCTTCAGACTTTAAGCAGGCTCGACAAAACGTCATGATACACTAGAAACTTTCTTTATATTCTGACTGCACTGCAATCTGAAATGCATGCATGAACAGAGCATCCCTCACAAATTTTAAAATATACTAAGCAAAGCTTATAATGAAGTGTAAAGTTCATCTGTAGGGATTTTACTAACAGCTAAGTGGCTACCGGGAGATAATTTGGAAAACATCTGTGCTACTGTGGTTTAAGTGAAGGTTATTCAACATTCCTTCTGAAATGCATAGGATCACAGCACTACAGCTAAAGAAATGTTGTTTGCTGCACAAAGTGTTGCACATCTCAACCTTCAAACGACAAGTTTTATTTGCACAGTTATGAAGTGCATTGCAGATTGCAATGCCTTACCTGTATAATATATATTTGTTATAGGGGCAGAATTTTCATGTTAACACTCAGAATAATGATTTTATTATAATATTCATGTAATAGTTTTAAAAACTTCAGTCCACATACATACCAGATATTTTCATTGTTTGCAGAAATGCATTTGGGTGCAAGTTTTAGTACACATCATATGCTATCTGGTCTGAAAATGTGTGTTGGGAATGAAGAAGTGAAAGTGATGACACTGATAAAGGGCTGAAGTTAGACTACCAGTTGTTTCAACAGGAACTTAATTAAATGCTGCATTATTATTAGCAATAGTAAACAGACAAATATCAAACAGCATCAACAAATCACAGAATCTAATCTGTATCTAGTTTAATAAGCTATCTAGTGCTGTTAAGTCCAGTTGACTGCATGACGCAAGCTCCAGCCAGGCTTTACAATACTACTGACCAAGTTAAGATGTTATAAATCTATTTACTTTCACACTACAGTGAAAAACATATGAACTGTGGAAGCAAGTTCACATTGCACTCAAGGCAATCGCAACCTTCAAGTTAGAAGAAAAGTAGAAGAGTGTAGGTGCAAAACTGGCCAAGCAGAACTTCATAAAAAGACTAAAAGGTACGTATCTTAAGCCACTCCAACTGAGTAGAAGAATAAACCCCTTAGCTACAGCCCAGGGGACATGGGATTAGAGGTTTGTGAGAGTAATGGAGCACCAAGGCAGGAAGGATGGACTTGTCCATCCTGAGTGGGAGGGCACTTGTCAATAATGCTCCTTAAGGGCAGATGTAGTCCAAAGAAGAGAGTTGGCTCTTGGCCATAGTCAATTAGCATGGGGGCATGGGCAAAGGGAGTGGGTAGAGCATATAAAAGAATAAAAACCCAGACAGAAGCACAAGCAACAGTGTCCCCCCCCAGGATGCTCGTAGGATCCACGATTGGCCCCAGCAATACAGGGGTACTCTTGGGGAAAACAGGGTGGCTGGTAGACTCAGCATGGACGTGGGGCTGTGAGGGACAGGTAGGTAGGATGAGGTTGGAGGCAATTCTAAGGGGTGAGCAATCAGAATTTCAAGTTCCAGAAATGCAGTCTTGGGATAGCCATGTTTCCAAAACCTGGATTTCAGCATCACACTGAATATCTTACTCCTTCCCAGATGTTGTGGTTTTCAAAAGATTATACTGGTAGGCCCCAAGGTTGTTCAAAGATACTGTTAAGAGGGAAAGTGTGTACTTGTTAAACTTTAACAGGGAATGTGAATATCTGTCCATTAACATCGAACCTTTTATTTATTTATTTTCTCCCTTTCACATTTTTAATTGCAGCATTAGCTTTTGGTTAACACTGGAGGATTGCAACACCGGGGCTGCCAGTACAAAAATCCATAGTAACATTTTCTTGAATAACTTGGGTGTAAACTTCAGCTTACAATCAACTACAGAACCCATGGAACTGAAGTATGCCCCTCAAAACACTGTTACATATTTTTATTTTATTGTTGGCAAAAGCACTGGCAATTATAACAGTGTTATAGTTTCAAACAAGTTAAAAGGCCTATGTGATACTTTGCCAGAGAGCTGGAGAAACCAGGTTTGGGTGGCTGGCATACTGGTTAAGGTGTTTACCTCAGAAATAAGGTTTGATTCTTACCTTTGAATGGGAAAACAGGCTAGACTTAAAATGGCCCTCCAGTCAGGTAGCCTAGCACTAACCTATGAAATATGTAGGTCTCCTGGAGTTGGAAATCTACTTTAAGGTTGAGGGTTGGCAAAATGGTTACGGTGTTTACCTCACAGATACAAGATGCAGGGTCTGATTTTCACTTTTGAGAGCAAACGGCTAGGCTTAAAATGGTCCACAAGGGTAGCTAGCCTAGTATTCACCAATGAAAGGAATGATGCAATCTTATTCACCACATCAGCAAACATAGTAAAAATGGTATAAAAGTGATGGTGCATTGTGCTGTGCTAGGATTCATTGGTAAGTACTACGCCAGCTCCCCTTGCAGGTCATTTTAAGCCTAGTCAACTTCACTTTTTGTGCTTGAAATAACCTGTCCTGTTTGATGTAGACTGGCCTTACCTATTCCATGGTGGATAACTGTTTTATATCCTTAATGAGAAAACTGGGATCATACCATAGACAACTGAAGGGGACCCATACATAGGATAAAGCATTTAGGAGCTGCCTCTGTCCATTAGTAGCACAGGTGGCAGTCATGGGGTAAATTTACCGTTTCCCATCCATACATCCGAGTTGGGCTTGAATCCGGACAAGGATGAACTTTCTTTTATGTGGATGGGGAGTATGTTCCACAGCAACAGTAACCTTAGCGAGAAACATCTGTCCCTACAAACCATTCTGTTGATGTTGCAGAAGACAATTAGATTCCTGGACAGAGTATTTCCTATGCCATTTGATCTACTAATGTGCAGTAAATCCATCGCTGCTGGATCAGAGGATGCTTTCTATGCCAGACACAGGTAATCTCTTAACAGTCTGTAGGATACTGAGTATAGTGACAGGGCTTTGAATAGGTCCATGTAGGACATTCTGTTTAGGCTGTGTATCATTTTAGTGAGGCATCTCTGTTGGCGTTCCAGCTGTTGCATGTATCTGGACAGATACATATCAAAGGGGGTCATTATATTCAACATGGATGATAATTCAGATCTGGATCTTTTAGTTACACAGAAGTGTTGGCTTTCCCCAAATCAATGGTTGATTTTTTGAATGCCTACATAAAAGTCTGCCAAAAAAAGACTACTGTGCAATGCAGCTGTGGTGAATCTTCTCTGAAGTCTTAGATTTATAGAAAATAGGCGATGTTGAAAGAGGCTACAGACCTATTCATTATATAAAACATTAAAAATTCTATCAAAATATTTATAACTGTATGATATAGATATATATATATATATATATATATATATATATATATATATATATATACTTAATTAGTATTAAGCATCGAGACTGAGAGTTCATTACTTAAAACAACAAACAGCATAAAATGTAACACTTGGGAAGGCTCTTTTGAGTGTTGAAGGACAGGATTTTTTTGAGCTGACAATAAATGTTAACATAATGATAAAGTTATTTGTCACTACAGTGATGCATCAGCCTTCTCACTGATGCTTCAACTAGCACTATGTCAGCTTTATCCACAGGGGCCAATTTGCCTTCAGGTTTTTTTTTTTTCTGGTTTAAAAAACAGATGAAATTCAAAGACGAACACTCCCAAGGTATGACTTAACAAAAGACTGCAGACCCCAAGCAAAGAATAATACATATACCCGTTTCCACACTTACTACTGGGGTAAATGGACTACATATACAACAGACATTGCAGAAAAGTGAATGAAGTCTACCAGTACTGAAGCAACAAGCTTCTTCCTGTACACTCTAAGTAATCATAAAAGTGAAGGGGTTAACATTCTTGCATCAAGCTCTTTGCTCTCTCATTCATAAATCTAGTTGGGATTCCTTCGGTATTGTACCAAATCCTACCATGAATCCTTGAAATCATGCATCTCCATTCACGTAGCTCGAAACCCACAGCTTGATTTATTATACAAATGCTAATCGCACATATACTGGAGACTGTGAGGTTTACAGGAACATGAGTTAAAAAAAAACTAATTTTTGTAGTGAGGCAATACCCCTTGCACCCTCCATCCCACCACAAGTGAGATTTTACCTCCACGTTCCTCTATTTATTCACAGTGTGAGGAAACAGCACCTTGGAGAAAGGGTGATCAGCAAAAGATAGTGAAAACCCTTTCTCTAAACCATGGAAAACAATATTCCACTGAAATCACCCTTGTCAATGGTGAGCAACAACACAAGCATTACATATCTCAAAAGTTGGTCGATGAGCTCAAGTAACTTTAACACAAGTAAACTCATGTCAAGCCACAGCTAGTACATGGTTACTGGAGGTCCTCATTCTATTAGATAAAATGGAAAGCTGCTCTAGTGTACAGAGGGGTGTGTGTGTGTGTGTGTGTGTGTGTGTGTGTGTCTGTACACACATTCATACCTTATGATAGCGTATTAATTGCAGATAGAATGACGGTCTTTTTCAGGGTTGCTGCTTGCTGGGCTTGGCTCTGGCTCCTCTGTGATGTTGAACAGGATAAAGCGAGTTGAAAAAATTACTTTATAAAAGTCAATTAAGGTTAATTACCTGTGAACTGAGGGTGGAGGTATGACCTAACCTTCTATTTAAGGGATAAGATAACACATTTCAAAGTTTTACTAGAAAAAGCTCACTCAGACTCTGCCAAGCATTGCTGTGAGGGAAAAGTTACTTTGTTTTTGCTTTCTTGTAATTTGCATTGCTTCATTGTCTTCTATTTTTTTTTTTATTGTGGTGCATTTTCTTTACAGTGTGTTTTACTTGTATTCTTCTTTCAGTTGCATATTTGGTACAATCATTGCTGTATAAAACTGTTTTGATGTTATTCTCTATTAAATTGTAAGTTTTTTCCTTGGAGCTTTTCTCCCCGGGCCTCTACTGAAAATGGACATATATCCAGTTAGACTAGCCCTGTCAACAAATGTAAAATAAATAAATAAAATAAAATAAAATAAATATTTAAGCTAGGAAAGAGACCAGAGCTGTCTCTCTTGTGAATCACAAGTCAATTATAGTTAATTACCAGTACTTGTTAAATGAATAAAAAAGTTGGTGTCAGCTCTTGTAAACCATTCAGTTCTATTCAAAAAGCAGAAAGCATGTGAATAACTTTCAATCCAAGATAGGACAAAATTACCTTTCCTTGTAAGCTCACAAAGTCTTTTCAGACGACAAGGAAGCAAAAAAACTCCACTGTTGTTCCGCTACGAGAAACGTGCAACAAGAAACAAACCAAAATTGCACGTCGGCTGTTATCACTGATTCATTCAGACTACTTCAAGATAGTTCAAGAGACTTGAAGTGAAAACAAATGTCCGTTAACTGATGGAGCCAACCCTTACTATATCCAAACACAGTCTGTGAAGACCAGAGTGAAATGCTTCACTGTTGTTCCGTTGTAAAACTCTCAAAGCAAGTAATAAGAACAAGCCAGAAAAGTTATACTTTGAGTAACAAACCAGTGAAGTTATACTTTCAGTAACAAACCAAGGTCTATTCAGACCAAATTAAACGACAAAACCTTCTGTATGGTAAACGAACCAAAACGCTGTAATGAAAAAAGTCCAGGTCTATTCAGACCAGCAGCGAGTGAAAGACAGAACTTAATAACCAATGACTCAAAATATATTCGTATTCACGACAAAATGCAAGGAACTTCAGATGTTATAATAAATCACAATAGATTTATTGGATCCACTAACAAACGATGGTAAGCGCTTTCACAACAAGTGCTTTTTCAAACCTATAATTTCACCGTTAACCAACACACCCTTTTTATACTCAAATCATTAATGTTTGATGAGCACAAAGCGCATCCATTTAAAGAAACATGTAGATTTGTAACAAATGTTTATAAAAACTATTTATATATACAATTTTGAAATCTATTTAATTTAATGAACTATATCAAACATCTAATAAATTAAATTTAATAGTAATATAACATATTTAAAATATTTAAAGAATATATATATATAAAAGAAAAGAATATGTATATATATATATATATATATATATATATATATATATAAAAAACACCATAAATTCTATATGAATGTCACATAAATGAATTCATTCTGTACATTCTCAATATAAAATAAATAAGAAAATATAAAAATGAAAATAAAAAATGCATTTGCACAAACAAAACAAGACTTAATTATATACTACTGCATAAAATATTGAACAATAAATGGTATGTAGTGTTATGAAGTGCTAAAAGTAAAAATAAATATATGTGTGTGCATGAAATAAACATGCTGCATATAAATGTAAACAAAATATATGTCTATATGAATAGGACAAACAAAAATTATTATTATATCCAGTGAGGTTCAAAAAACAATGTTATGTAAGATATGTATGAGGTGTGTAGATGTATAAAAAACGTATGAATGTAAGACAGAAGTGATGTGAAGTAATGGTATGTGTGCACTGATATTACATGAAGGTATCTAAATGCCATTCATTTGGGCCTATGTCTCCTATTTTTAGCATGGGTTTCAGAGGAACCCTGTCATTGAGTCCGGAGGACAATGTGCTCTAGTTTTATTATCCATTGAGCTTCTACAGACTCAGTGATGTTTTTAACATCACCACCTCTTATGCTGGGTTGCAAAACTTGCAAAACTGAAAAAGAGAAGCAATGTGTACTATCTGTATTAAGAATATGTTTGTATAGAGCATTCACTTGTGATTTTATCCTAATTTGGTAAAGGTGTTCCCTGATGCGTTCCTTCTACATTCTGTCCGTTTTCCCAATGTAGAAGGAACTGCAGGAGACACATCTAGCTATGTAAATCAAATGTTTAGAATTGCAAGTAGCACAAGCCTTCAAGTAAAATATTTCACCTGTAACTGGGTGAACAAAGACAGATAGATCAGATATATGGCAGCAATAATTGCAACTGTTGCATGGGCTGCAGCCTACTGAATCAGAAACATTATTTTTAGTATGATCAACACAGCAGAGTAATTTGTGTAGGTTTTTCTTGTTTTTATAAGCAAAACTAGGGTATTCATTTATAAATTGTGAGATCTCTGGATCTAACAGGAGGATTCCCCAGTGCTTTATAATACACTCTCTAATAGCATGGATGTCCATGGTATAATGAAGAGTATATCTAATAAGATTTTTACCATGAGATAAGACTGATCGAAGACTGAAGATGGCCAAAATGAGTACAGACTGAACAATCGATCAGTCTTATCTCATGGTAAAAATCTTATTAGATATACTCTTCATTATACCATGGACATCCATGCTATTAGAGAGTGTATTATAAAGCACAGGGGAATCCTCCTGTTAGATCCAGAGATCTCACAATTTATAAATGAATACCCTAGTTTTGCTTATAAAAACAAGAAAAACCTACACAAATTACTCTGCTGTGTTGATCATACTAAAAATAATGTTTCTGATTCAGTAGGCTGCAGCCCATGCAACAGTTGCAATTATTGCTGCCATATATCTGATCTATCTGTTTTTGTTCACCCAGTTACAGGTGAAATATTTTACTTGAAGGCTCGTGCTACTTGCAATTCTAAACATTTGATTTACATAGCTAGATGTGTCTCCTGCAGTTCCTTCTACATTGGGAAAACGGACAGAATGTAGAAGGAACGCATCAGGGAACACCTTTACCAAATTAGGATAAAATCACAAGTGAATGCTCTATCCAAACATATTCTTAATACAGATAGTACACATTGCTTCTCTTTTTCAGTTTTGCAAGTTTTGCAACCCAGCATAAGAGGTGGTGATGTTAAAAACATCACTGAGTCTGTAGAAGCTCAATGGATAATAAAAACTAGAGCACATTGTCCTCCGGGACTCAATGACAGGGTTCCTCTGAAACCCATGCTAAAAAATAGGAGACATAGGCCCAAATGAATGGCATTTAGATACCTTCATGTAATATCAGTGCACACATACCATTACTTCACATCACTTCTGTCTTACATTCATACATTTTTTATACATCTACACACCTCATACATATCTTACATAACATTGTTTTTTGAACCTCACTGGATATAATAATAATTTTTGTTTGTCCTATTCATATAGACATATATTTTGTTTACATTTATATGCAGCATGTTTATTTCATGCACACACATATATTTATTTTTACTTTTAGCACTTCATAACACTACATACCATTTATTGTTCAGTATTTTATGCAGTAGTATATAATTAAGTCTTGTTTTGTTTGTGCAAATGCATTTTTTATTTTCATTTTTATATTTTCTTATTTATTTTATATTGAGAATGTACAGAATGAATTCATTTATGTGACATTCATATAGAATTTATGGTGTTTTATATATATATATATATATATATATACATATTCTTTTCTTTTATATATATATATTCTTTAAATATTTTAAATATGTTATATTACTATTAAATTTAATTTATTAAATGTTTGATATAGTTCATTAAATTAAATAGATTTCAAAATTGTATATATAAATAGTTTTTATAAACATTTGTTACAAATCTACATGTTTCTTTAAATGGATGCGCTTTGTGCTCATCAAACATTAATGATTTGAGTATAAAAAGGGTGTGTTGGTTAACGGTGAAATTATAGGTTTGAAAAAGCACTTGTTGTGAAAGCGCTTACCATCGTTTGTTAGTGGATCCAATAAATCACTCGCTGCTGGTCTGAATTTTTGTGTAACACTTAGTTTGGAGCTTTTCTCCCCCAGGACTGCGTTGAAAACGGGTTATTTGACCCAATGGACTATCCTGGTAAACCAACTGCAAATAAATAAATAAATAAAAAAAAATTTATTATAACGTCTGAAGTTCCTTGCATTTTGTCGTGAATACGAATATATTTTGAGTCATTGGTTATTAAGTTCTGTCTTTCACTCGCTGCTGGTCTGAATAGACCTGGACTTTTTTCATTACAGCGTTTTGGTTCGTTTACCATACAGAAGGTTTTGTCGTTTAATTTGGTCTGAATAGACCTTGGTTTGTTACTGAAAGTATAACTTCACTGGTTTGTTACTCAAAGTATAACTTTTCTGGCTTGTTCTTATTACTTGCTTTGAGAGTTTTACAACGGAACAACAGTGAAGCATTTCACTCTGGTCTTCACAGACTGTGTTTGGATATAGTAAGGGTTGGCTCCATCAGTTAACGGACATTTGTTTTCACTTCAAGTCTCTTGAACTATCTTGAAGTAGTCTGAATGAATCAGTGATAACAGCCGACGTGCAATTTTGGTTTGTTTCTTGTTGCACGTTTCTCGTAGCGGAACAACAGTGGAGTTTTTTTGCTTCCTTGTCGTCTGAAAAGACTTTGTGAGCTTACAAGGAAAGGTAATTTTGTCCTATCTTGGATTGAAAGTTATTCACATGCGTTCTGCTTTTTGAATAGAACTGAATGGTTTACAAGAGCTGACACCAACTTTTTTATTCATTTAACAAGTACTGTTTTTTTATATAGTTGGTGTAAGTCTCGGCAAAGTGTTTTGGCTGGTTTGTTTTATTTTTATTTTGTGCTGCATAGTTAATTACCCTTGAACTGATGAGGGTGGAGCTAGGAACTAAATCTTCTACTTAAGGGGTAAAACAAAACACTTCAAGGCTTTACTGGAAAAGCTCACAGACTTTGCCACAGAATTCTGCGAGGGAAAGATTAGTTTGTTTTTGCTTTTTTTGTAATTTGTATTGCTTCACTGCCACTGCCTACATTTTCTTTTACAATGCGTTTTACTTGTAGTCTACTTTCAATTGCATATTTAAACTAGGAAAGAGACCACAGCTGTCTCTCCTCTGAGTCGCACAAAAATTAAAATTTCCCAAATTCCACCTTGGTGCTGTTGTGTTTTTAAACTCAACTTTTTCTATCTACCTAGCTATTCACCCTTTACGTTAATCTGACCACAGATTTTCCTCTTTCATTGGCTATTGTGAGTAAGCACAAAATTATCATTTTGTAAAATCATTCTCCTTCAGCTATTTAATTTTATTTGCCATCCCACTCTGTTCCAAACAGCCAGAATAATAAGTACCTATCCCCTTCCAATCTATGTAGCTCTTTTAAAATTAGTGGCTCTCCCTTTAGACTGCTAAAGCCTGAATAACTCCTTCTTTCACATCTAACTACTTACTTGCAGACTTTAACTCTTGGAATATTAATCCATTTGTTCCATCTTACCTTTAAAATCTGCAACATCTAATCCAAGACCACCAGTTACTGAAGAGCCCACATTCTTCCTTTCAGTTGTCATCTTGGGATTAATACCTCTGTTTTGCTCTTGGTGAGAGACAGAGAGCATTCTTTCCTGGTATCATGAAGCTGTGGTGAGACCAGCACTAGTAGTAGCCAGGCAGTAACCAATCAGGCATATCCCCGCTTTAAATCATTCCTGTCAAAGCTAATTCAAGTACTGCTTGATTAGCTGCTGGATAACCTAACTACAGAATATCTTCCTAAATACATCATCCATAAATCATCAGCGTCTAGTTAAAAGTTTCCCCTGATGTGTTTGGCAGTACCCTGTATAGACGTAGACACCTTGAGTTGACAGTTTTCCCATAAAAGCACTCTTGAAACTTCACCAGTACCCAGTTGCACATTGGGTGACTAGTTTGTAGTGACAAACACTGTCCTAGAGTTGCAAACCAGATACTCCTAACATTACTTTTTATTCTCAGCACAACCATCTAATCGATAAAAAAAGGGCCTGTTGTCATGGTTATGACTTTTGCACTATCTCAGTTACCAGCCTAGTGGATATGGGTATCCTGAGGTAATGCCGAAATTGCCTCAGTTTACTAACAACCAACTACTACTCAAACAAAATTAGAAGGTATGTGACGGATGCATTTACACAATGTTACTGGAAGTAAAGCTCTCATATAAAAGCACTCCTAATGTCAATCAAGTTGAAAGTGGTACACACTATGTACCATCACACACAGTTCAAAGAAGACACACAGACCCACATGGTGAGGCATTAAAATGTAACTTTCCTAAACCCTAAAGACTCCCATAGATGAAGTACACAACAAATACCCTCTGCACTTTTTCAAAACATCACCCACATCAACAAATACAGCTACATCTCATGCAGCCTGTACCCTTAAGCTCATAAGTCAAGCCGCTACACAACCTAACATTCTGGTCATTAGAGACGCCACTGTGATGTCCCTCTTGCTAGGCTAAGTAGAAAGTCATAGTCAGATGCTTATCAGCCACATTACGCACACACTTGAGTCACTGGACCACAAGTACTAGTATGACTCTGTCACAGCCCACGTGCGTGTAAATGATCAGAGACATACCTCCCTAGACTATATAAAAGCAGACGTCGTGTAGCTCTCCAAATAGCTGCCCTAGGCTGGTATAATTGTAGCATCTCCAAGGATGATGCCACAATATGAACAGACGACGACTGACTTTAATAATTGGTTTCGTTTCTAATGTTATTCTAAGGGGGTGCAATATTTGTCAGCATGGAAAAAGATGGTCACCAGACCATTCTGCTTTGCCAGGGATGGTCTGCATATTTCCCCTCTAGGCGATACAATATTAGCTAAACCATTGTCCTCTCTCATAGGGCCTTTTTTTAGGCAATGCAAACTGAAAGTACCTCCAACAGAGCAAATCAAAACCAAGAAAATCTAAAGGTGTTACTGCTTAATGCTAGGACTCTAAACTTCCCTCCTTACAAACTCTCTTCACCATAGAAAATGCTGACATCTGTGCACTCACCCAGACATGGTTTAAAGCCACAGAGAGCACACTGGCAGTGCAAGGCTATATTGCCTTCCACGCATTTAGACCAGCTACTACACAAACCGGGACCAACAGTGCAGGTGTCTCAACTTGCATCAAAAATAAATACATCTCAAGGCTGGTCAAACAGGATGCTTCTTCCACATTCAAATCACCATAGGCAAAATCCCATACCACTTCCTTGCAAGCTACAGGTCCCCCTCTGACTCTATGACCCAGAAAACCCATAACATATATAGAAGCTTATTGAAAAACTCACCATCCAACTCAGAAACATATTCTTGGGTGACTTTAATTACCTCACTATTAACTGGGAATTATTTAAGAGACCTAATGTAGTCACAGAGATTCCTGGATTTTGTAAACACAAACTCTCTGGACCAGACTGTCAATACATCGACCAGGGGTGCAAACATACTGGATCTGGTCCTCACTAATATGGGAGAGTGTTGCACACACCCTAGTACAATGTCTTCTCTGGTAAGATCAGACCACAAAATGGCCTTATTGAAGTAAAAATAAAGCATGGAACCTTGGCTATGCCTGGAATTTTCAGGAACTAGTCTAAGCCTAACTTCCTACTATTACATGATAACATGGCAAAATTTCAAACCACTGTAAACCCTGACAACACTGCTGTCTACATGGGACTGTTCATGCAAATTCTATACAAGCCTGTTAACAGCTGCACAGAGGCCGCTGTACTCACCAGGAAGAAGTACAGAACCAATTCAAAAAAACAAGCTACCCTGGTGGAATCACAACAGCAATAGGCTGCATAACAGAAGGAAGAGAATCACAGCACCCAGCAGGATAAAAGCACTCTCGTCAAACTAAAGAAATGACTCACAAGAAAACTAAAGTCTACCAAAGCCAAATTTGAGGTAAATTTGGCCTCCCAAGCTAAGGCACACAAGGCATTCTTTAGCTATGACCACAACCTCCAAGACAATACACAATTGTGTGCAGAGCTCATTGTTAGTGAAGCCACTTATACTGAGCCAGAGGATATAGCAAACCTACTGACAGGGAAATTCATCTCTAACTTTATCCTCTCCCCACTCAACCTCCCCTCAGGAAATACCATCACATATTACTCCACCTACTATCATTATGGGACACGTCTTAAATATTCTCTCTAAGGCTAAGAACACTGCATCAATGGGCCTAGACAACATCCCAGGATGTCCTCTAAATATGAAACATGACCTATAAGCCCTCTAGAATTGCTATTTAGCTGTAACTTCTGAAGAAGATTTGTGCCTCATGAATGTAGTACAGCAACAGTCATCCCGCTGCACAAAAGTGAGCCATCTACATACCCTGGAAATTACAAACCTGTTAAGTCTCACTAGTCTCATCTGCAAAACTATTAAAAGAATTATCAGGGAAATTATCAATAATTGAAATAGGAAACCTCCAAAAATGGGAATCAATCCAATGTGAATTCATCAAAGGCAGGCCCATGCCTACTCAACCTAGTGGACTTTTTTTAAGAAGGTCACCAAAGGAGTGGAAGAGGGCAAAACAGTTCACACTGCCTACCTTGACCTGGCTAGGGGCATTTGACACAATACTCTACTTGATTGTTGACAAACTCAAGAGGTTAGGTACAAACTGTTATGTCACCTGAAGGAAAGCCAACTGGCTCATAGACAGGACCCATGAAGTTAGAATTGGGGAGCACACCTCTGCAAAGTGGACAGTCACAAGCAAAGCCTCTCAAAGATCAGTCCAGTGACCACTCCTTTTTGGTATTTACTTCTCTGAAGTCAAGGTTAATGTCAGGGACCCCTGGCTGACTAAATTTGCAGATGATTGCAAATTCGTAACAGTTGTAGAATCCCCCACCGACACTAATGTTCTCCAGGAAAGGCAGTCACACACAAATAACTTGTGCTAGAGCCAAGGACAAAAGCAAATGGCAAGAAACGCACAATAGTATCCGTCAGGAAGTCATACACCCATGGTAACAATCACACTGACAACACACCCCTAAGAGTCAACCCAGTAGTCAGGGACTTGGGGAAACACACAGACAGTAATCTAGTCTTTGACCATCACATGCCTACAGTAGAGAGGAAATCATTCCATGCTGTGTAACTTATAAACAAAGGTATGTCAGCTAGGTCCAAGGAGGTCATTGTTTCACTACATTCAGCATTCATCAGACCTATCATTGAGTACAATATCCCCTTTGGTATGTACCTAACCAGGCACATCCAACAATGTCCATAGGGGTTCCTCACTAAAAGAATACAGTGCATAAGTAACATCTCCTGTGCAGACTGCCTCAAAGCCCTATCCCTGTATGTTGCCTCCTAAAGACTGTTGAAGGGATATCTATGCCTGGCATATAAGGCATTGTCAGACCGCACCCTGATGGACCCCCTGCATATCCATAAAACAGCACCAGGATTACCCATTCTAAAAACTTAAACCTTGCCTGTGATATAAAGAGGACCTGCTGGAGAGACAGGTATGTATCCCAGAGACTACACCTTTTGTGGAACAGGCTCCTCATCCATATGAAGCAGAGTTCCTCCCTAACCCAATTCAAATGTAACTTGTACAATTGGATGGGGAACAGGAAAGTCATCCCTAGTTCGGCACCTATGTCTGTAATGGGCACAGACAGCCTGTAAAGAGCTCATCTCCCAAGTCCCTGCTTGTAAATAGATTCCTCTTCCAAGCCCCTGATTACACTCATCAAGGGTACCAGAACTTGTCAGAGATTTGGGATGCATGGCTAGGCTTAAAAATACCCTTGTGGTCATTAGCCTAGCACACACCTATAAACTTACTGGGGTGAGCCTACATAAAGTATGATTCAAAATTTTAGCAGGGTTTAAATTCTGATGAAGCCTAATTAAAATGTCCTTAGTATTTTGCTCATCACAATAAAGGTTTTTCACTTTAGTAAGGAGATTGCTTGACAAAACACAGAAAACAGACATAGTAAAAGAAATCTAGTGTGACACTGATTAATCAATAAATGATTTCCTATATGAAAGGAGAAACAACTGTTCTTGGGAGAAACATGGTACCTCAGTATACAAAGACTCCTTGTTAGTCCTGTGGCAATAACAACCACATGGAGCTCAGCAATGCTTGGTGTCCTCACCTGTGGCTCTGAAGTGGTTACCTTGCATCACATCCAGGCACAAGCTAAGTACTTGTATTTAAAAACTGCACTCGCAGAAGCTATTTTAATAATTGACTACCAGTTTCTTGTTTTATTTGTGCATTTATCTGTATCTAAAGCTGGAATTACTGCATTTTCTCAAACTTTCTTGCTATTGGTCTGATTGACCTAAAATGTCCTTGTCTAGCTTGTTTGTTACAGTTGTTTTGTTGTAGCATACACTCGCAGGCAATCTTTTTTGTGCTTTTACATACATTAAAAGGACTGAGATATTCTATCTAGTGGCAGAAGATGGTAGCCTGGTCTGAGTTGGAAAACAAAGTACTGGGGCTGCAACCAGCAATTTAGTGATGCATATCACTGTAAATAGTAATTTAGTAATGCAATGCACAAGTTAAGGTCAGAGCAGCCAGCTTGCACTTCAGACAGCATTACTACTATATCCTGGCACTAATTCCATAACCCAGTACTATTCACCTGTAGTTCTTTACCCTAGAGAACTCTTGGTAAAACCTGGTCCTCAATCCCTAATAGCCTTCTCTAAAACAAGTCCAGTCAATATGGGTATGCAATTTCCAAATGCCTCCATAGCCAGCTTGATAGAGATGGGCAACCTGAGACAGTGTAGCAATTTACTCATGTTCACTGGAAACCTTTTAATCCTTAAGGAAAACACCATAATATACAAGAAGTACATATACACAATTTCCTTGGAGGCAAAAATCTCATATACCAACAAGGTTGTCAAGCACACACACACCGCATCCATACACATAGACCAACGTATGCTGAGGCATTTAAAAGCAATCTCCCCAAACCTCAAATACCTCCTAAGCCTGCAAACAGCAATGCCTATCCTCAGCAAGCTCTAAAGCACACACCAAACACCTCACATAAGCCTACCCAATGGACTCCAGAAAACAAGGCCCATAATGCAAGCAAACAATTTGCCCAGGCATCTTGTCATAGAGGACTCCACTGTAAGACAAACAGATGCCCCACTCATCAGAATGGACAAGGAGAAGATTATAGTTAGTTGCTTATCTGAAACAAAGCTCCATCAAGTTATACACTCACTCAAGTCATTGCAACACAGGTACCTGTATGATTCTATCACAGTCTATACCACTCCAGATTATATAAAGACAGACTTTATGGACCTCTCTGAATATGTGTCTCAGACCACTATGTGCCTCCCATTGAGCAGCATTTAACCTTCACCAAGGATGCTGCCACAGTATGAATAAAAATATTTAACAAATGACTATGTTTCTGTTGTTAACGCAGGGGCATTTAACATCGGTCAGCCCGGGAGGACATGGTCAACAAACCACACTGCTGTGCCAAAGATAGCCTGCACCTGTCCCCTCTGGGCTTCCAGATGTTATCCACTCCATTACAGCCTTTTTTAAGCAATGCCAAAGTGACAATCCTACTGACACAAAAAATAAATCCCAAAGGAACCTGAAGATGTTCGTACTCAATGCCAACAGCCTTAACAAGAAACTCCACACCCTACAAGCTCTCCTCTCTCTGGAGAATACAGACATCTATGCTGTTACAGAAACATGGTTTAAAGCTGCAGAAAGTATTCCAGCTGTACAAGGCTAGAGTGCCTTCCACACATTTAGACCATCAAACACAAATACATGGAATTAAAGGTGGAAGTGTCTCTATCTACATTAGCAACAAGTATACCTCAAGGCTGAATAAACAGGATGATAGCTTTCAGCTCATCCAGGTGCAAATCACCTTAGAGTCCCTAATGATATCTTAGCAGGCCATGTGTCACTATCTATGTCTCAAGAATTCCAAGACTCTTATCTAGACCTACTGGAGACAGTCTCCATCCAACCAAATACTCTATTCATGGGAGACTAATTCCCCCATTATAGACAGGGAAACACATGCTGCCTCCAATTTGCAGGCACATTTTCTGGACTTAACACAAATGCATTTAATCAGTTGGTACACACTTCAACCAGAGGTTGAAACGTAGTGGACCATGTTCTCACCAATACGGGAGAGTGCTACTCATGCACACACACACACACACACACACGCATGCACACACATATGTGCACACACACACATGCGCGCATGCACACACATATGTGCACACACACACATGCGCGCACACACACATGCGCACACACACACACACACACATACATACACACACACACACACACACACACACACACACACACACACACACACACACACACACACACACACACACACACACACACACACACACACCACCCATCCACCCCTTGTCACATCCTCACTAGTGAGGTGGAATCACAAAGCTGTCTCATTCAAAATAAAAATCAGCTTGGAAAACCCAGCAATACCTGTCATAGTTAGAAACTATTCTAAAGCAAACTACATTTTGTTAAGGAACAGTTTGTCAGAATTCAATGCCCTGCTCAACCCAGAGCTCACAACAGCCTATGCAGAATTATTCATAAAAACACTGTGCAAACATGTAAATGGCTGCATAGTGGCTGATGTAACTACCAGAAGTAAGCCCAAACCAAACGTCAAAAACAAACCAGACTGGTGGAATCCTAATCTCAAAAGAGTATTTAACACATGTAAAAAAAAAGTAATGACTAAAGTCAGAAAGACCAGCTCGCATAATGATGACAGCTCACTAATAAAGAGGACTAAATCAATTCAACAAGGCCAGTTATGAGGTTAAGATCGCTCCTCAGGCTAAAGACAACCACAAGGTCTTCCACAGCAGTCTGAAACCTCAAAAGTAACATGCAACAGTGGGCAGAACTAATAGTAAATGGTACAACCTTTATTGAGAAAAGTGACAGAGAATCTGCTCTCAACCAAAATCAGTTCAAACTTTACCCACCACACTTCCCTCCCAAACCTTCTGAAATCCCTACCAGAATACTCCCCCTCCCCAGCTATCAGTAGGAAGCAGATCATAATGATGTTTACTAAGGCTAAAAACACAGCCTCAGTGGGGCCCAGCAATATCCCAGGTTGGCTCATGTCCACTTGAGTCATTTTTCAACTATAGCCTCAAAACAAGTTATGTACTAAGTGAATGGAGGATGTCAACGGTTATACCCATTCACAAAGGTGGACCAGTGCTCAACCCTGGAAAAAACAGACCCATTAGTCTAACTAGTATAATATGCAAAGCCACAGAACAAATTATTATGGAAATGATGAAAGACATTAGCAACCTACAAACACTGGACCCATCCCAGGTTGGTTTTGTCAAAGGAAGGTCATGCCTACTTTACTTGGTAGACTTCTTTGAGAAGGTAACCAAAGTAATGAATGAAGGGGAAACAGTGCATATCACCTACCTGGATGTGGCTAATTTGTTTGACACAATACCTCTCACATGTATTGTGGACAAACTCACCAAAATAGCCATCAATGTCTACATAACTCACTGGATTGCCACAGATACACAAGAAGTCAGAACTGGTGAGACCACTTTCACCAAGAGGCAGGTCACCAGTGAATTACCATAGATCTCCATAGTGGGGTTTATTCCTGCTTGGCATCTACATCCTGGAGGTCAAGGCTAATGTCAAGGACCTCTGGCTAATGTAAATTCCTCCTTGACACTAACATCCTCCAGGATGGTCTAAGACAAATAACTAGTGCCAAAGCCACAGATTAAAACTCAATGCAAAGAAGTGCATTACACTGCCTTTTGGGAAAATGTCTACCCAGGCTAATGACTCCATTGATGAGACACCCCTAAGAGTTGATCCAGTAGTTGGAGATCTGGGAACATATGTAGACAGTAACCCAGCCTTTGACCAACATGTAGCCAAGGTAGTAAGAAAAATCATTCTGTGTCACCCAACTTATAAGTAAGGGTATGGCATCCAGGACCACGGAAGTTATAGTACCATTCTACGCATCCCTTAGACCTATCATTGAGTACAATGCCCCCTTCAGCATGTACCTGACTAGGTATAAACAACAATTGTAATGCCCACAGAGGTTCCAAACCAAGAGAATCCAGGGTATTAACACATGTCCTATACATATCACCCTA
Organism: Protopterus annectens; assembly: GCF_019279795.1. Taxonomy (NCBI): domain Eukaryota; kingdom Metazoa; phylum Chordata; order Ceratodontiformes; family Protopteridae; genus Protopterus; species Protopterus annectens. The sequence goes on from NC_056728.1 coordinate 328,473,439, forward strand.
CAGCCCTGTCCTTGTACTCAGTCTCCTACAGGTTAAGAGGTGATCTGTGGTTAGCATATAATGCATACTTAGATCCAGCACTGATGGAGCTTTTGCACAACCACAAAATGAGCAGCACCAGAAACACTAGATCCAGGGATTTTAACTTTGCTTACAACATAAATAAATAGAATATGTTGGTGGGAGAGATGTGTGACTCAGTGGATCTCCATTCTCTGGAATGGGCTTCCCATCTATGTGAAGCAGAATCCATCACTATCCCTATTCAAATGTAACCTTGACCAGGGGATGGAAAATTGCAAATTCGTTTCCAGGCTGGCCCCAATGTCTGTTATAGACAGAGGCCAACAGTAAACATTCTCCGAGTAACATACCTCCCCACATAACTTTTTAGCAACCTCCTCCCAACAAATATATCACTCCCAATTAAGATGCACATGTTAGAAGCAGACACAATCGGGTTGGGTTGCGTGGCTAGGCTTATAAAAGTCCTGGTGGTCATTAGCCTAGTGCATATCTATAAACCTATTAACCTATGAACTTAACCCTTGCCGAATCTCTCTCTTCCATAATCCACACTGACAATAATAAAAATAAAGTACTTTGCCAACTCAAGCTTTGTTAAAGGATTTCCCATCTACTATCACCAGCAGACAGGACCACAACTGCCAAAAATATATTATTACCCAAACTTGAATATGACCTACCCTTCCTAGCCTTACATTCCCCGCCTATAATTGTCAAAGGATACAGACTGCAGAAAACAATATTTTTAGATTTGCTCTACTGGCAGGTACTCAAATATACCACTGCAATCTCAGTAATGGTCTCCATTGGCTACCCACAATTGAAAAGACTTCCTATCTGTTCAACTGCCTACTATTCAGTGTACTACAATTAGCCTATTGCCCACCTTTAAGATTTAAACTACTTTTCAGAAAACAAACTTATGAAATAACTAGTACTGCAATATATCAAGTCACCCTTCAAACTTAAAATAGGGGAAAAAGCTTTTACATGATTACAACCTGCCTCCTGGACTCTTATCTGTCAAAACCAAATCAGCTTCTACCACAAAGGAATTCAAAAAGGCATTACAAAAACATCTCATTGATGAAATTATCTGCAAGTTCTACAGCGATAATGGATAATCTTCCTGCGTTCCTACATGGCATTCTCCAATGATTTTATATCAAACATTTATTATTGTGTATTGTTTAATGCCTTCTAACTCTCTAATTTTACCTTAGACTGTCAAATTTACTGTTACCTGAACTATTTACTTCAATTGTCTAAAGTTACCCATTGTAAGTTTATTATAATATTCTGTTAATATCAATGCATTTTCTCTGCTCTATTTAGCCTAGCTCATGGCTCAAAATGGTCAATAGGCCAACCCACTTAACTCAGTCAACAAACAGTAAATAAATATATAATCTATTTAATCTAATTTATTTATTTAAAAAAAATGCATGAACAACCAAGCACCCCCCCTCCCCTAGGAAAGTCCTGAACCAATACATCCCTACTCGGAGCAATGGGTTGAGGGAGCAAGGAGAAAAAAAATTGTAATATTTGATATTGTATGAAGAGGTAAACAAGTCACACACTGGAAAGTCCCATTTCAGCAATAACATCCTGAGCCTATCTGCAGAGTTTTGGCTATTCCAGGAATATCAACAAATGTTACATCATACTGTTACCTGATGAAGTCCTAAGTTGTGAAGGAAGAAAGAGCTTAATTCTTGTTTTCGTAATAAAAAGTATTTTTGTTTTATTTTCCATCCCATTTCTTTCTTGGTCTGTGGACTGCCAGTACGATCTAACATTTGTTGTTATTAGCTTGTTTATAATATCATACACATCCTGTTTTGTTTCTAGTTGTATCCCAGGAATATACATGACAACCAGAAATGGAAGGGTTGAGAATACCCTCTCCCATAATTTCACAGATTCCTAACAAAGGAGAAAATATCTTGTACTAAACTGTTTAACATACCAGACTACAGTAATGCTGTCCAAATGAATTCAGCTCTCCCAGACGAATAATGTCTGTAAGATTTGGAGGGTTACTGAGGTTGCTCTCATCTCCTGAGCACTGATGTGCAAGTTAAACTCCTGTGAAGACCACAGCTCTTGGATTGCCCGCCCACTGAAGTGCCAGTACAAACTGAGAACAACAGTGCAGGAATGACAAGGGATGCCTTGAAGGAGACTGTCCAAATAAAGTCAACAAGACAAACTGTGTCAATGCACCCTGGTGATCTGAGACAGCAGAGTGCTGTGACCTCTGTGGTCTCCTTTGAATAGACATTGGAGGATGAACTGCAGAGCCATAATGTGAAATGCCTCTTTCAGAACAAAGGTGTTCCAAAAATCTACATCTAACATTAGTCTGTGGTCCTGGATATTCTGGGACACCAAAAAAGAAAAAAAAAAAAGAAAATTCTTGCCCTTTTTGGTCTCACAGGAACCTCTTGGCTGGCTCTTTCTGCAAGTAGCTCTTGTATGTCCCTCCTTGCCTGCACTTTTTGATGTGCTGGCGCATCTGACAAGGGAAGAGATGAGCTTCATCATCTGCAACAGAATGATGTGACACTTTTTTTGGATTATCTCCCTCACACAGATCTCTGTGGATAACCTAGACTACTGGAAGTAGTAAAAAAAAAATCCTGTTAACCGCCTCCAAGGGGAGCTGTGATCGATGAAATCCCCTTTAGAGGAACAAGTCTGACTTCTGGAATATCAAGACCCATGGCTCTTACACTAACAAAATTATTGGCTCCTGAAAAGGAACGATTTGTACCCCATGCCTCATTGTGAATGGCTCTGCAGGACACATTAATAAAGCTGCTTTCTTGGCTGCTTTGTGTCCTAGAAAAAGGATGCTTGGAAAAGAAAAGGTAACCCTGGCAGATGAAAGGGGTTATCTTTTATCCTTCATGCCCAGAAATTTGGTCAATTTTATGTGCAAATAGCTAAGATTGTGTACATCCAAAAGTATCACTTGAAGATCCCCAAATAGTGCTGATCAGTCATTGACCTGGCCCTGTCTACTCCTTCAACAGTGTTAAACATAATTCACACCATGAGATTGCTGACCACAGAAGATGTGAAAAATTGGCTGATATGTTTCTCTTCCATAAGGCCATCAAGGAGACTTTCAGCAGTAACACACTATTATTTGACCAGATATGTCCCTCTGAAAGTAAAGTATTAACATCAGATAATCCAGTGGAATAAGAAATAGTGTGAAGAACATGGAGGATGCTTTCCCAGCGTGCCCTGTACCTAGACTTATGTATTTACTTGTTTGTCTGTTTGTGATTAACTGAGGTACAGTCAGGACATCCTTCTATGTGGCACACCTCATCACTAAGGGCTTTTCATCCAGAAAAAAGGAGGTCATTGTCCCACTGTACTCATCCCTCAATAGACCCATTATAGAATACAACGCCCCATTTGGCATGTACCTCTCAAGACATCTGCAACAACTGGAAAGGCCACAGAAATACCTCACTAAAAGAATCACAGGCCTAAAGCAGATGCCCTATGCTGACCGCCTTAAAAAAACTCCAGCTATATTCTATCACATATCGTCTACTCAGAGGCTATCTCTGCTTAACATACAAGGCCATGTCAAACCCAGAGCTGTTGGACATGCTACACTTAAAGAAATCCCAATCCCTCAGAGCCACACGCTCCAGGGATCTAATCCTTGTCATCACAATAAACAAAACATGCTGGAGGGATAAGTTCCTGACCTAGAGACTACCCAGACTCTGGAATAGACTGCCCATACATGTCAAGCAGAGCGCCTCCTTGGCCCTCTTCCAAAGGAACCTGGATGACTGGATGGGAGAAAGGAAATTCACCCCCGGGGATCACATCAGTCACCCTGCAAGACAGGGGTCCAGGGAAGTAAATAGTGCAGGAAGAAATAGCCAGGGAGTTGTTATGGCTAGGCTTGTATAGGCCCTAGGCCCTAGGGCCGATAGCATAGTACCAACCTATGAACCTACAGCACTCATTCACATGGACTATTTCTGATACAGCCCATGGAGGGCTATCTTCTTACATGACTTGCTCAGAGTCGTACAGTAGGCCAAGAGAATCAAACTCCACAGGAAGCAGCTCTTTACAGCTTACAGGCTTAATTTTCCATATCATCTTGAGGTGTATGACAAGACCAAGACAGAAGAGTGGGGGTTTTGGGTAGCAGCACAAGCAGCATATACGGCTTACAGACTAACACAATAGTGCAATCTGGGAGACGCCTGAAAACCCTGTTTTACTGCATCTAGCATTGAACAACTGTGCCCAGATTATCCCAACTAGCATTTACTGCATCTCCAATAATATAAACAGAGAGGGACCACGCAGGGAGACACTCAAGAGTGGCAGTGCAGCCTGGAGTCAGTCTCTCATGTGGACAGAAGAGTTCTTCAGTATGGCAATTATTATTGCTTTCACCACATGTAAAACCCCACTGAACAAACCCTTCATCATGATTTTCCATAGGAACATTAACATTGAGATCTTCTGATCATTTTCCTCAGACTATCTACCAATTCATGTGTGTCAGTGGAAGAGAGCAGGTGCTTAGAAGCTAGTTGGCCTAAAGTCAGAGGGCCCAAGGATGTTTACAAAGTAGTGAGGGAAGCTTAGATTAGCTGTGTTCGTTGACTGGTCATCTGACACTGGCCTATCCAATTCTGGATGGACCAACACACTCCTAGATGTCTAGTGAGTTGGGGCTTCAAGCTGCATTGGAGGGACTGGCACAGAGACCATTACACAGCCATCACTGGTGAGTCAAGACAAGTCTTCATTACAAGGGGCATTACTGGACCATCTAAATGCAGCACAAAACTAATAGGAACCACTGTAGGAAAGGGGAGGGATGCCTGACTTCAGCCAATGTCAGAGGAAGCAACTTTGTAAAGTGTGAGCTCATTAGATGGCATTCTGGCACATGAAGTGAAGAGCCCATTGAATCACTGGGACAAGTACAAAACTGAGCACTCACATCAGATCTACCTTCATGCCCCATTAGGGAACAAGAGATAGGAGGGGAAATTGACAGCTAGTCTGTGCCAGTTGCTGCACAATGGCCCTAGCAAGCACTGCATTATTGATGGCAAGAAAAGAAGGAATCTCTTGAGAAAGGAAGAACTAAAGGCCTGTTGAGACAGTGTGTGTACAGACGATGCAGTCGCAGGTCTAGCTGCAGAAGACAATACATTCTTCAAAGGAAGGTAAGAAACAGGGGGAGAATCATTCATACCAATAGACTGCATACCAGTGCCTGTAGAAGAAAGCACGTCCGACATTCAAACCAGTTTAGTAGCCTTAGCTGTAACAAATAACTGTTTCATAGATTTGGCCAAATCAATAAAGGAAAGATTTTTAGAAGACTGAAGAGACCTACACGAGCAAGTCTTCAGTGGAGGAAAACCAGGAGGAGGATACTGAGGAGAGGAAAGATACTCCCTATGCTTCCCCAGAGTAACCTTCAAGCAAAGAGGGAGAGGATAAGCTTTTTTCATGAACCTGGCATTCTAACCAAAAGGCACAAAGCTGATTTTCCATGACTTCAAGGTTGACTCATTAAACCTGGCATAAATCTCACAAAAAGTTGTGAACTAAAACAATAAAAATATTTGTCTTTAATGGCGTGAGCATGTTGCTTTCCAAATTTACATTTATTTAACAAATAAGGCATGATAGCAATAAAAGCACCAAAGCTCTGTATTGTGACAATGAAAACAAAGTCTCAGTCCATGTAAGGGAGCAATGCCCTAACAGGAGCAAAAGGAGCAAATATTACCGCAAAGACTCCAGAGATAAAAAGACAAAGGAACCACACAAAAAGGACGGTCACCAACCTATACTCACAAGCTAGTTGAAAACAGAATAATCTCAAAATATTTTTAAGTATCCTGTGACTGCTTAGGATCTAAAAATGCATTTAGTGCTGGAAAGAAAGTACAGATGGGAAAGAGATGTAGGGTATCACTGGTACGAGCAGACTTTAAGCCCCATGCAGAGCACATATGGGCTGCCAAGTCCTGAAAGTTTAGAATAAACTGAATCTCCTCAGTAGGTCATATATTCTAGAACAGTTGTAGAACTAAGCACAAAGAAAGAACACACACACATATATATGTATGTGTGTGTGTGTGTGTATGTATATATATATATATATATATATATATATATATATATATATATATATATGCAGTATCACATGGAGAGTCAAAGTCAGAGGAAATTAATTACACTTACTGAACTAAACATCCTGTACTGTAGAAACTAAAATTGGTTGGCAAATGGCAACTATTAAAAACACACAATTTTAAGTTCCCTACAATATTTTTATACAAATGCTATATGACCCTGAGTTTAGCATTATTTGCAGACATTATATCACAGTGGATGATAAGAGATGGGCAAGTTGGTAAAGGGAACAGAAGGGATGAGGATATGATGGGTAGGTATGGTGTTAAGGAGAGGAATGCAGAAGGTCAGACAGTGGATTTTGCAGAAAGGATGGACATGGCTGTGGTGAATATGTATTTTAAGAAGAGGGAAGAGCATAGGGTGACATACAAGAGTGAAGGAAGATGCACACAGGTGGATTATATCCTATCCAGGAGGGCCGGTCTGAAGGAGATTGGAGAATGCAAAGTGGTGACAGGGGAAAGGGTTGTTAGGCAGCATATAATGGTGATCTGTAGGATGACGTTAGCAATCAAGAACAGGAGGAGGAGAGTGAGGGGAGTGCCAAGGATCAAATGGTGCAAGCTGAAAAAGAATAACTGTAAGGTGGAGTTCAGGGAAGAGTTAGGATAGGCACTGGTTGGCAGTCAAGAGTTACCAGATAGCTGGGCAGCCACAGCAGAGGTGGTAAGGGAGACAGCTAGAAAGGTGCTTGGTGTGACATCTGGACAGAGTAAGGAGGACAAGGAGACACCTGGTGGTGGAATGAGGAAGTACAGGAGAGTATACAGAGGAAGAGGTTAGCAAAGAAAAAGTGGGACTGCCAGAGAGATTAAGAAAGTAGACAGAAGTATAAGGAGATAAGGCATATGGTGAAGACAGAGGTGGTGAAGGCTAAGAATAAGGCATATGGTGAAGACAGAGGTGGTGAAGGCTAAGGATAAGGCTTATGGGCAAATTGTATGAAAAGTTGGACACGGAGGCTAAAGAAAAGGACCTATACTGATTAGCTAGACAGAGGCAGTGGAGCTGGGAAAGATGTGCAGCAGGTTAGAGTGATAAAGGATAGTGAGGAAAACGTACTCACAAGTGAGAGAGAGTGTTGAGCAGATGGAAAGAGTACTTTGAGGGGCTGATGAATGAACAGAATGAGAGAGAGAGAAGGTTGGATGATGTGAGGATACCAAAACAGGAAGTGGAACAGATTAGCAAGGAGGAAGAAAGGACAGCTATGATGAGGATGAAGAATGGAAAGGCTGTTGGTCCAGATGACATACCTCTAGAAGCATGGAGGTGTTTAGGAGAGATGGCAGTGGGGTTTTAACCAGATTGTTTAATGAAATCTTGGAAGGTGAGAAAATGCCTGAGGAGTGGAGAAGTGTACTGATACTGATTTTTAAGAATAAAGGTGATGTGCAGAGCTGTAGTAACTACGGAGGGATAAAACTGATCAGCCACAGCATGAAGTTAAGGGAAAGAGTAGTGGAAGCTAGGTTACGAAGGGAGGTGATGATTAGGCTCATAGATTCATAGGTAGGTACTAGGTTATCGGCCCTGGGCCATATACAAGCCCAGCCAAAAAGGTACCCTGGCTTTTGCCACCCAAAAAAATTATTTTCCTGTGCCACTGTTGAGCAGAGCCACAGAGGTGATCCCCGGGGTGATTTTCCTATTTCCCATTCAATCATCAAGATTTTTCTTGAAGAGTGCTAATGAGGAACTTTGTTTGATATAGATAGGTAGTTTGTGCCAGAGTATGGGAAGTCTCTGAGATAGGAATCTATCCCTCCGGCATGTTCTGTTTATTGTGGTGACAAGGTTTAGATCCCTAGAGCGTGTAGCTCGGAAGGATTGGGATTTCTTTAAGTGGAGCATGTCCAACAGCTCTGGGTTTGACATAGCTTTGTATGTTAGGCAGAGATCACCTCTGAGTAGGCGATATGCAACGGAGTAAAGCTGGAGTTTTTTGAGATGGTCTGCATAGGGCATCTGTTTGAGACCGGTAATCCTCTTTGTGAGGTATTTCTGCGGCCTTTCCAGTTGTTGTAGATGTCTTGTGAGGTACATACCAAAAGGGGTGCTGTACTCTATAATGGGTCTGAGTGATGAATAGAGGGGAACAATGACCTTTTTTTCTGGATGAGAAACCTTTTGTCATGAGGTGTGCCACGTAGAAGGATTTCCTGACTACTGTGGCGATGTGATTATCAAAAGAGAGACTACTGTCCACCTGTGTCCCAAGGTCTCTTATCACACTTTCAGTGTTAAGTATACTACTGCCTATGTTGTAGTTCATAGGTACAGACTTTTTACCAAAGGGGATGACAATGCACTTTTTAACATTGAGCTTGAGGCCATGGCTTTCACACCAGGCATCTGTCTCAGTGAGGCCCTTTTGAAGGATGTCCACATCGTTAGGAGTTTCAATTATGGCTCCTAGTTTGCAGTCATCTGTGAACTTCGTTAGCCAAAGACCTTCTGTGATAGCCTGTACTTCAGAGAAGATACCAAACAGAAGAGGACCCAGGACTGAACCCTGTGGTACTCCAAGTGTCACTGGTCTGAAGTCGGATTTCGAGTCTGCTACTTTCACAGTGTGTGTTCTGTCAATGAGCCAGTTGGCAACCCATCTTGTGACATAGGGATTTATACCTAGTTTAGTGAGTTTATCTATAATTCCAGAGTGGGGGATGGTGTCGAAAGCCTTGGCAAGATCTAGATAGGCTGTGTGAACCACCTTACCCTTGTCTATGGCTTTGGTGACTGCTTCAAAGAAGTCTATCAGGTTTAGGAGACATGATTTGCCTTTTACAAAACCGAACTGGGTGGGGTACAGAGTTTGGAAATTACCAATGTCTTTGTTTATAAGTTCCATGATGATATGTTCCATGCCCTTGCAGACCAGGCTTGTCAGGCTAATGGGGCAGTAGTTCCCGGGTTCCATGGTGGCTCCCCCCTTGTGGAGTGGGATAACTGTCGCTGTGTGCCATTCAGCAGGCACAAAGCCTGAGGTGAGGCTATGATTGAACACGATACTTAGGTGGGGTGCCAGTTCGTTCTGTAGTTCATGTAGAACACAGCCTGGGATGTTGTCTGGTCCCATGGATGCTGTGTTCTTGGCTTTGGAGAGTATGGTTTTTACCTGTGCAGCCATGATTAAAGGAACTTTGCATTCCTCCGGTACAGAGATGGGCTCTTTAGGGGTTGAGGGAGGTAAAGTTAGCACTGAACCTATCTGCCACGATGTTGGCAATATCAGTTGGCTCTGTATATTTAGTGCCATTGTGCTGTAACTCAGAGCAAATCTGAGTGTTGCCATTGAGATTTTTGACATAGCTATAGAATGCTTTGTGGTTGTTTTTAGAATCAGTGGCGATTTTGTTTTTGTAACTAGCTTTGGAAGTTTTATCAGGGATTGCAGCTTCTTACTGAGGCTGACCAGGGAGCTCCTCCACTCATGGGATTTGACTGTCTTTTGCAACAGTTTCTTCCTTCTGTTGTACAGTTTATTTATGGCAGGGGACCACCAGATTGGCTTCCTTTTTTGGAGGATAGCATCTTGGTTCTGTTTGGGATAGCACGATCCATGCGCTCATGCAAGTGCTTATAAAATGCAATTGTGTAGGATTCAGTAGTCGTAACTGTATTGTCCATCTGCATAGGTGTCATGAAGTTCACCACTTCAAGAAGCATGAAGTTGGCTTTGGAAAACTTTTTTTACCATGGTTTCCTTAATGGGGGGTGGGGGCAGGATGTGGATATCTAGGGTAATTCGCTTATGGTCGGATCGAACCAATGAGGTGTTGACTTCAGGTGTGGAACTGTTGGTCATGTTGGTAATGACTAGATCTAGGATATTGTTGCCCCTGGTTGGGGTGCGGATAAGTTGATCCGGGGCATTGGAGTTTATGAATTCCAGAAAGCGTTGAGCGAAGGAGTTGGTGTACATGAGTAGTTTTCCCAGTTAATGGTGGGGTAGTTGAAATCACCCATTATTAGGGTGTTTGGTTGAACCCTAATATTTTCCAGTACATCAAGGAAAGAGGAGTGGGAATTCTGGGGCATGGTGGGTGATCTGTAGCCAGCTACAATTTGAACTGCAGTTTTGCCTAGAGTTAGTTGCACTTGAATAACCTCGGCTGCATTATGCTGAGCAACTAGCCTGGAGGTGTGGATATCCTTAATGAATATGGATACACCTCCGCCTTTGGTGTTCTGGTCCAGGTTACATGGCCGAAAAGTATGGTATGAGTTATAGCCTGGTAGTGCAGGCATACTCTCTGGAGCCTTGAACCAGGTCTCAGTTACTGCACAGATATCGATGTTCTCCATTTTAAGGAGTGCCTCGAGTGAGTGCATTTTGAGATTTAGACTTCTAGCATTGAGTAGCATCACCCTCAGTTTTTGCTTGCCTGTTCCTGTTACGGTGGCATGAAACCATACTACATACTAGTGATCAGCAGTATGGTTTCATGCCAGAAAAGAGCACTACAGATGAGATGTTTGCTCTGAGGGTGTTGATAGAGAAGTGCAGAGAAGGTCAAAAAGAGTTACAATGTGTCTTTGTCGACTTAGAGAAAGCAAATGACAGGGAGCCTAGAAAGGAGTTGTGGTATTGTATGAGGAAGTTGGACTGGCAGAGAAGTATGTAAGAGTGGTACAGGATATGTACGAGGGCAGTGTAACAGGAGAGGTCTGCGGTAGGAGTGCAGGATGATTTTAAGGCGGAGGTGGGATTACTTCAAAGATCAGCTCTGAGCCCTTTCTTATTGGCAGTGGTGATGGGACATGTTGACAGACAAGATTAGACAGGAGTCCCCGTGGACTATGGTGTTTGTGGATGACATTGTGATTTGTAGTGAGAGTAGGGCACAGGTTGAGGAGGCCCTGGAGAGGTAGATATATGCTCGAAAGAGGAGAGGAATGATGGTCAGCAGGACTAAGACAGAATATATGTGTGGACAGAGGAATGGTGAGGATGAAGGAAGCAGAGTTGGCGAAGGTGGATGAGTTTAAAAGCTTGGGATCAACAGTTCAGGGTAATGGTGAGTGTGGAAGAGAGGTGAAGAAGAGAGTCCAAGCAGGGTGGAGTGGGTGGAGAAGAGCATCATGAGTTATTTGAAACAGACTGATACCAGTAAGATTTAAAGGGGAAGGTCTACAAGATGGTAGTGAGACCAGCTATGTTACATGGGTTGAAGACGGTGGCACTGATTAAAAGACAGGTTTCAGAGCTGGAGGTGGCAGAGTTAAAGATGTTACGATTTGCATTGGGTGTGACAAGGATGGACAGGATTAGAAATGAATATATTAGTTTATGTCAGCTCAGGTTGGATGGCTTGGAGACAAAGCAGGATAGGTGAAATTGCATTGGTTTGGACATGTGCTGAGGAAGGATGCTGGGTATATAGGGAGAAGGATGCTAAGGATGGAGCTGCCAGGAAAGAGGAAAAGAGGACAGCCTAAGATAAGGTTTAGTATGTGGTGAGACAGGACATGCAGGTGGTTGGTGTGATAAAGCAAGATGCAGAGGACAGGAAGAAATGGAAAGAAATGATCTGCTGTGGCAACCCCTAACAGGAGCATCTGAAAGAAGGAGGGTGACAAGAGAAAAAAAATCCTAAAAATATGAATAAATATAAATCAGGATCCAGTCTCCAAGGTGTACTAGATTTCCAGCTCTGTACTAGTAGGAGCATCAAACCTCTGAATTGCAGAAAAAATACAGTAATTCGAATAAGCCTTAGTTCTACAACTCGGAGTCCCAGTATTTCTCAACTTTTAAATAAAAGGCTTATTAATTCAACCATACTAGGACCAAAGCTTAATTCAGTAAACCCAGGAGATCACACATGAATGTAGTTCCTCCCATAAAAAAGAAAGATAGTTCTATTCTCAAATGCTGACTGCTTTTGCTCCAAGTATAGGGTTTCATCAGATCTGTTTTGTACATGCAAAATGCACTACATGTGTGTGTTTGTCTGTGTATGAGAGAGAGAGAGATAATGAAAAATGTACTTTGTTCAAAATTCCTGAATATCCACAACTGTTTGGTTGCCACACTTTAGATGACAAAGTAGATGATCGACAGGTGTGTGACAGTCTCCGGGGTTGGGGAATATGCCCCTTTCCAAGGGGATTGTGTGATCTTGGAGTTTAGTATATATGATTAGTTAGTAGGGGGAGTGGGGGCCACTGGGGGCTTGATTCCTTGTGAAAAACAATGTTTTTGTCTTTCTTTTTTTTAACTTTTCATTTGCATATGGCAAGGATTTTCCTCATGCATGCAGAGAACGTTGTCAATGTTTGCATTGTCAACCTTTTGTGGTCGACGTTAATTGGATGTCTTAATCATCATAAGGACACATATATCTATCTAGTGTGGGACACCTATATATCTATCTAGTATGTGTACATACATCTATTTTCCTTTCCGAACACCAGCCTACCAATCCTGAATGCCTAGGGAAGGAAACTGAGCCAAAGAGATTAAAAGATTGGCCGGAGGTGCACCTTTAATTAGCACATACAATTGGATTGGCTGATTGAAGTTATGAATGCAATGGAGGAAATAAGGAAAAAGACCAATAGTGTGCAGCAAGTGGAGAGGAAAATGATGCGTTAGTGTGCAAGCTTGAATTAGTAGAAAAAAGTGAATGCTGAGTGGTGATGGGGAAAATGTATGGGAGAATGGAGCCATTCAGAATTAGTGCAAAACTAAGAATGAAAATACAAATTTGCACAAAAGTACTTTGTATGAAGATAGTACCAACATATGCAAAACTGCCATGACATTACCACAGTCCAGACATTAAATAAAGTGCCTGGATAAGTTCAAATAGCTGTACCTAACAACAGACTAAACCCATAAGTACAAACCTACCACTATGGTGCATGCACCTATCATTCTGTGCAAAACTTGAATTCACTTCCAGCTGCAGGCATGACAACAGAATCCAAACTGAAAAAGTTAATAGATGTTTTTATCAGTTACAAAAACATGCAAAGCTTCGAACCTAGAAAATTGTTGTAACACAAAAAGACTGAATAACACTGTAGCTTACAAGCTTGTGTAATGCTGTAGAAATTTAAGACAAATTCCTGAAGTGCACCATGTACACACTGAGAGAAATACAGTGTATTGCATACAGGAAGAATGAAGCAAAAACTTATTTCTATATTTTTTCTAACTAAAAAAAATCTGTTTCTAGAAATGCAGCTTTGTCACTTCTCCAAAACTGACCCACTACTCATTGATGTGTGCTAAGGCTTGGACTTTAGCAGATGTCGGTACTTGCCCTCAGTGCTAAGGCCTTCAACTGTCCCCTCTTTGTCAAGTGAATCAAGACCCTTTTTTAAGTCTTGCAGTCTAGTAAAAGAAAAAATAATGGGTGACAGCTCTATAAGATTATAAATGACTAGAGTGACTCAATTAAACTTTATGAGTATTGAGGGGGCACATGCAACACACCATGCCTTGCAGCAATATGCAAGTATCTGGACTTTTAACAGCAAATCAGATAAGATGTTCTCCTTTTAGTACTAGGCAAACAAGTCAGAGTGGCTGACTTAACTCAGTGGATCTGAGTTTGAATAGTGCCATCTGGTTAGACTTAAAATTGTTTCCTATACACATTTCTTTCACACTTGGTCTCTGCAAATTATTTCACAAGAAAGGACCAGCTGTTAGATTTTAACTTAAAGTGATGCCATCCCACAGAATGAGACCGAATCAACTGTTGAAATACACCATCAGAGTTAAATTAAGTCGTGGATTCTTACATTCTACTTCTCATTCGGAAATAGTAGACAGTTTCTTGAATTTAAATATTTTCATTGTGATTTCAGTCTTAGTTTTCAATCTCTTAGCTCAACAATCAGGGACAAATCAAAAAATAATCAAGGTCAAACAGGGTCACTTTTTAAAATATTAATACTATTAACTTGAAAAATATTTTGTATGTGTGTGTGGTGTGGGACCTGTATCTCCACCATATGGATCTATGTTAGAATGTCGATTAGCCAAAATGCTGTCATTTACAATGTCAATCCCATATTACAGAAATGGCACAAAATCAAAACATCACATAGTCCAAGTGGGAGATTGGTGAGATCATGGTACAACTGGCATTGGGGTTTTGAGCTTTCTCAGCTGTAGTGTGATCTAGGAGTTGTCATATATAAGCGGGTGGGGGTGAAGCAAATGTGTTAGCAATGTTCTAAGTTTCAATTTTGTGCTATTTTGTTAATATAGGACTATTGTTATGAACATCAACATTTTGGCTAGCTGACAATTTAACATAGATCCCCTTCCAGATATAGGGATATATGCCTCTTGCATCCCCAGTGCAACAATTTAATCATACAGTTAATTCCTGTAGGCACACCACAGATCTAGGGGACTTGTTACTTTACAAAGGTCCTCATAGCAAAGTCAACAATGGTTTGAATGGAACCTCTTTTTGTGAACAGCTTTCACTGAACTATAAAATGCTTAGTAGCAGTTTCACTACTAAGCCTACAATGAAAGCATGATTGAAAGCCTGTGTTTGACCAAAGAATGTACCCACAAGCTAACAGTAACAGACCATGTATGAGCAGTTGCAAACATCCTTCGTTTCTTTTAATAACTGCTTATGCTTATGCAGTCCAAAAGACAACACAACAGGATTTGAGGATTTCCTCATGGACATACTGTTGGAGTACTCTCCCTATAAGGCTTTCTGGAGCAGAACTTAGTTGTTGGCAATTACTGCAAAATGGCATTTCCACAGTGTTAACTAAAACACCATGATTTAGCTTCTTTTTCCCACTGCTGAAAACAATGCAGTCATACCTCTTCCACGGATGATCATCTACAAGGTGTTTCTTATGATTAAGTAAGCCCTATTTGAACATGTGAAAAGGCCTGGTGCAGCACCATCATCTGTGTTAGTAGCTCTGCAAGAACACTAAGGGACTACTGGTGATTCATCGCATCAGACCACAACTATCAGAAGTAATCAGTTTTTGCTTTTGTTGCTCTTACTTTATTTCACGGGGCAGAAATTGCATAAAGTACATTTGTGCTCCAAAAAAAATATCAGTTTAGAAGATAGGAGATTCTGGAAAAATACTCAAGTAGAAATAAAAAAAAATGCAAATTTCCCATGGACAGTCACTTTTGCAGCAATGACAGTGCCCTAATACACACATGTCAATCTGTTTGTGGCAGCTATTTAGACCAAATAAACACTACTAGTTTTTTATCAGCCCATCATCAACTGTACTGAAAACTGTAGTTGTTGGAAACAGCTGTGATGGCCGTGCCCTGGCCCAGCAATCAAGGAGCCTCAATCCTCACCACTAACACCAGGAAGGGTGTCTCATATAAGAGGAAAGGATAACAAATACACACAGTAAAGTACAATTTCCCTTAAGTGCACACAGAGATCACAGTCAATCTGGGGCTGGTTGCTCCCTTGACCCCAGGTCCCCAATAAGACTCCCCACTAGCACAGCTATAGGGTCCAGATCTCAACCTAGCTGGCAAGCTAACCTCCAGTACCCTCTCTGTCCCACCAGTGCTTCATGTCCCTGCCCAGGTAGCTGACACACCACACACACTTTGAGATAATTATTTATACAACTTCACAGACACTCCTGGGAAAGGCTGACACAGACTTCTCCAGCTGTGCCCCTTTACCCAGACTATATGGTAGTAATTTCTGCCACCACCAGCTAATACTTATCAGCTACCCAAAGGCCCTTAAAAGGGTGTCCAATTATTACTGTGCAATATTATTATCCAATTGGTAATGTGACTAAGCAATCAAGGCTTATTGGAAGGGCTCATTACAGGATCACTTATAAGCATACAATGTACTCTAGAGCTTACTTATCTCTACACAAACCAGCCACAGGTAAAAGGTTTTAAAATATTTAATAATAAATAATAAAAACACAAGACAATACTACTACACCACAGCACCATTCAAGAGTTCAGAGATCACACAGAAACTTAAAACAAAACAGTAGGAAAGTTCTGATATAACAGAAAAACACTAACTTTCTTATAAGTTCTGACTGCGGTGGTGGTGCTGCGGTAGTGCTGACACCTCACAGTAAGGCGTTGTCCTGTTCGATTCTCAGTTAGAGCTTCTTCTGTGTGGACATACGTGAATGGGCGTACCTTCATTGAAGGTTGTGCATCAGGGCTGGCAACTCAACACGTAAAAATCTACTGCCAATCATTAGCGGACCAGAGTTCCACTGTGGCGACCCCTAACCGAGAAAAGCCGAAAGACACAACAACTGCAAGAAAACATACTTCTAAGATACTACTTGCAAAAAGAGAGCATAAGGCAGTGCTGAGAGTTGGATATCAAGATCAAAATGCTTACAGTCTCTCTCTGAACAATAGTTTATAAAATCACTCAAACATTTCTGCTGGGCCCTCCCAGATTACATCATTTTGGCACTTAGGTTTTCCCAGTATACACATTACATCATTTTGATACAGTCTGGAGTTCCCAGGCCAAAAGGCTACATTATTTAACAATCTAACACCTGCACAGGAAACTAAAACAATAAAAGACATTTCACATGTACACTCTAGTAATTATTCCTTAAGTTAAGACAATAGAAAGAATGTGTTCAGTTAGCCTGTTTGGCACCACTATTTAGATCAAAAGGGAATACAAGACATAATTTTAACTTCAAAAGAACAGATGAAATGCTTGGCTTAGTTTTCCTTACAGCAGATGGCAATGTTGCTACAATCTTGAAGTTCACATTTTACAGTGTTTTCTTTCATTTAAGAAACAAGGCTGTATTTTACATTTATATTTACAAATACCAGAATTATGTATCAAATTCTATTTGACTAGGCTGGCAGCCTTTGCCCATCTTCCCCAAATCTTCACAACAGCTATAAAAAGCAATAACAGGTGTGAACTAGCTATAAAAAGCAATAACATGTCTGAATTAACCCAAGTTTAAGGTTACCATGATCTCAAAGCAAGAATATAAATCTCAGAATATCGTACTCCACTCTACACTAGACTGACAAATACCTCCATTAAAATCCATCATGGAAAGATAAACCCAAACTACATGTTTTGATCAGTCAAGTAATACTTGACAAAGCCACAGCCATCCCCCAAAGCTGCATGGTTACTCAGCATTCTCAGGCTCCAAGGCCTAGAAAAACTTATCACAGTCCATAAGATATCCTTTGGGAAAGCCCTCAAACAATATTGTACGCCTTCTTGAAACTGCAGCTATACTACAGATATTACATAATATGCTCTCTCCATTCTATTTATAATCTCTTCATTTTACTTGCTAACCAGGTGATCCCACTGAATACAAGTACTCCTCCTCTTGGCTGACCCAGGAGCACACCCTAGTTAAATGACCTGCACAGAGTCATATTGAACTGATCCAACCCAGGGCTCACGGCCTTCCATATGCATCTTTATGTATAATCTGTCCAACGAGAAACAATTTATCAAGTGTCTCATCTATATCTTATGCCACTCACTCAGAATTAGATTTTAAACCATGAGTAAGACATATTTCTTGTACGTACAGAGAATCTGCCTACAAGCCACAGTAAATCCTGAAGTAATGATGTGTGTTATATGAAGTAATCCACCTAGTGCATTTTTCTCTCTTTTTAGGCCTGCACTGAAAATGTGTCAAGTCCAGTCAGTGATTTCCTGCCTGCACCTAATCAAGCGATTAAATATATTTTGAGCACAGTCTCTCAGTGGGGTAAGCAGGTATGTGGGTGTACAGGGGGCTTCCACAGAATCTCCCACCTGTACTTTGCGCGTTTTGTAGATTTATGTGCTCACCATACTTCAGTTTATACAGACTATTCCACACAATACTCTACAGTTTATGGTACCTGCAAACGGGTTTTTGCTAGTGAGTATGACAGCAATTTACAAACACCTTCAAGTATGATGGGTCAGATGATGTTTCAGCAGGTAATCACATGATTTTGTGGATTTTTATTTTCTGAAACTGTACTAAATGACATATGTATTATGCTTGACCTGTTCTGGTGCATTTAGTTTATGCTTTACAAATGGAAGAGCACAGCTACTAGTAAGTGTCAGACCTTGACTTGCACTGATAACAGACTGCAGGGTTATTGTAGGTTGAAAATTAAAAGGCAGCATATATTATGCAAGACATGGTGTAAAAATCAATTGTGTGTGACAAGAGGTTACCAACATCAAAGGCTTTCTGCTTGTGTTCCAATGTACAGTCAGCCCGAAGCAGTGTCTACAGCATGCATAAAAAACAGACAAAGACATTTAAGCAAGATATAAATTGTTAGCTCAACAGAGAAAATGCTGATTTTGTCAATAAACATGACAAACGTTTGTAGGTCATGCAGTTATTAATCTGGACAAAGGAATCGCTACCATGATTAATTTTACATGAAACTGCATGCTAAAAAGTGTGCCACTGTCATTATCTCTTAACATGCTGATGTAGCCTACCACAACTGCAAGGTTCATAGGTAGGTACTAGGCTAGCTGCCTGAGGGCATTTATAAGCCTAGCCAGAGTGCGTCAGCTTTTGCCACCCCATTGATTAATTAACTGATCCTCTGTCAAGCAGAGCCAACGAAGTGATCCCATGGGTGTATTTTCTGTTACCCATCCACTCCTCAAGGCTTCTCTTGAAGAGTGTTAGTGAGGGGCGCTGCCTAATGTAGTTAGGAATTTTGTTCCAAAGCATGGGGAGTCTCTGGGACAGGAATCTATCCCTTCAGTATGTAGGTGGAGCATGTCCATCAATTCTGAGTTGGACATGGCTTTGTAAGTCAGGCAGAGATCACCTTGGAGTAAGTGATATGCCACTGAGTACAGCTTGAATTTTTTCAGTCGGGCTACACAGGACATATGTTTGAGGCCAGTAATCATCTTGGTAAGGTGCTTTTGTGGTCTTTCCAGCTTTGGAAGTGTCTTGTGAGGTACATCCCAAATGGGGCACTGTACTC
Source organism: Protopterus annectens (assembly GCF_019279795.1). Taxonomy (NCBI): domain Eukaryota; kingdom Metazoa; phylum Chordata; order Ceratodontiformes; family Protopteridae; genus Protopterus; species Protopterus annectens. The sequence continues at coordinate 328,492,661 of NC_056728.1, forward strand.
TATGATGGGTCTGATGAGTAGAGAGGCACTATAACCTCTTTATTTCTAGATGCGAACCCTTTAGTAATTAGATGGGCCACATAGAAGGATTTCCTTACTTTGGCAATATGATTGTCAAAGGAGAGATTACTATCTACCTGGGTCCCCAGATCTCTTATTACCTCTTTTGTATTAAGGGGGCTGCCGCCTATGTGGTAATTCATGGGTGTTTTGTTTTTTCCCAAACGGGAGGACTATGCATTTTTTGGCATTTAGCTTGAGGCCATGACTTTGACACCAGGTGTCTGTCTCAGTAAGACCTTTTTGAAGGATGTCGGTGTCAGCCAGAGAGTCAGTTATAGCTCCCAGTTTGCAGTCATCAGTGAACTTGGTTAGCCATAGTCCTCCTGTGTTTGCCTGTACTTCTGAGAAATATATGCTGAACAGTAGGGGTCCCAGAACCAAGCCTTGCGGGACACCACTTGTGACTGGCTTAGAGTCGGACCTAGTGCCAGCTATTCTTAACGTGTGAGTTCTGTCTAAGCCAGCTGGCAACCCATCTTGTGACGTAGGGGTTTATGTTCAAGCTGGTGAGTTTTTCTATAATACCCGAGTGTGGAATGGTGTTGAACGCCTTGGCGAGATTAAGGTAGGATGTGTGAACCTCGTCTATGGCCTTGGTGACTGTCTCGAAGAAGTCAACCAGGTTTAGTAGGCATGATCTGCCCTTAACAAAGCTGAAATGGGTCGGGTCAAGTGTTTGGAGGTTCCTGATGTCTTTGTTAATGAGTTCCATAATGATGCGCTCCATAGCCTTGCAGACCAGGCTAGTCAGGCTTATGGGGCGATAGTTACCAGGATCAGTTGTGGCCCCTCCTTTGTGGAGTGGAATAACTGTTGCTGTGCGCCATGCTATGGGCACGTAGCCTGTGGAGAGGCTGAGGTTGAACAGCTTGTTTAGGTGGGGGGGTTAGTTCGTTCTGTAGTTCGTGCAAGACGCAGCCTGGGACACCATCTGACCCCATTGATGCTGTGTTTTTGGCTTTTGAAAGGGCTGTTTTCACCTGTGCTTCTGTGATTTCCGGGACACTACACTTTTCCGGTATTGTTGTGGGACCTTTTGAAGGTGAGAGGGAGGTGAAATTTGCACTGAATCTATCTGCCAGGATGTTGGCAATATCCGTAGGTTAAGTATATTTTGTGCAATTTTGCACTATCTCAGAGCATATCTGCGAGTTGCCACTTAGATTCTTGACATAGCTAAAGAAGGTTTTGTGGTTATCTTTCGAATCCTTGGCTATTTTTCTTTCGAAGTTAGCCTTGGATGATTTTATGAGGGACCTTAGTTCCTTACTGATACTGATCAGGGATGTCTTTCCTTCTTGGGATTTGCTTTTTTTCTGAACTAGTTTCCTCCTTCTGATGTATAACCTGTTTATGGCCAGGGTCCACCACACTGGTTTCCTTCTCTTAGGGGAGTGAGTCTTTGTCTTGCTAGGGATGGCATGATCCATGCATCCTTGTAGGTGCTCACAGAGTGCAATTGTAAAGGATTCTGCATCTTGGGCAGTGTTATCCTTTAGCATGGGGGCTGTGAAACTTACCACCTCTGCCTTAAGTAAGGTGAAGTTTGCTTTAGAAAAGTTTTTCACTGTGGATTCCTTTGTTGGGGGTGGTGGTGGGGTGTGGACATCCAGGATGATTAGTTTATGGTCTGATCTAACCAGTGACGGGTTGACCTCCGGTACGGAATACCTGTCGCCCATGTTGGTGATGACCAGGTCCAATATGTTGTGGCCTCTGGTAGGGGAGTTTACCAGCTGATCCAGGGCATTTTAGTTGATAAATTCCAAGAAGCGCTGAGCCTGGGTGTTTGTACTTAAGTAGTTTTCCCAGTTAATGGTTGGGTAATTGAAATCACCCAACATCAGGGTGTTCAGTAGGACCTTCATGTTTTCCAGTGTCTCCAGAAAGGCGGAGTGGTAGTCCTGGGTCATGGAGGGTGATCTGTAGCAGGCCACAATTTGCAATTGCAGATCTGCCCGATGTTAGTTGCACATGGATGATCTCAGAGGTATAAGGGCCCTTAAGGTGTTAGCCTAGTAATCTCCTATGAAGACAAATAAGTCACTGCCTCCCATTCCATTTTTGCTGAGATCAGCATTTGTAAGCTGCAGCATGAAGGGTTTTATAATGGGTTGGCAGTTGGCACAGGATTTTAGTACCTACTAGATATGTGAGAGAAGGATGAGAATGTCACAATGGTTAAATATGCAGATAGTAAAGTATGCCTGTTCAACTTTACAAAAGGGAAGATAAATGGCAAATTAATGTTAACTAATATTTAAATATAAACATAGTACCCCTGCAGAGTAGACATCTGCTCACTATTTAGGCAAACTGGACAGCACTGTCCAAACTGCACGAGTACACAGAAGACAATTTGTACATTTCAGTGAACAAACAATGCAGTATCCAATTTTTGCAGTAATCCTCAATGTTCTTGAAAGTTACTAGGCTGATGTGACTACCAGTATGATCAAAGCAAGGTTTGCTGTAAACTAGCATCCATATGTTATGCTGTGTATCCTCTGCAACTAATTTGAGTTAGGCATATTTTAACCTGCCTCGCACTCCTGGCACATGCAGTTGTGATGATGAGAAAACAAAAGAAGTCCATGCCCAATAGAAAGGAATAGGGTAAAATGATCAAAAGTTAAAATGATTTATAACAGAAAAAGACAGAGAGGAAGTTGGTGCAATTCTCTCCCCAGTCTCAAATTATACAAGGGTAATTCAATAAACCTGACAGAATTTCCACGAAGAACAGACACATATGCTTACCAATTGAAAGAGCATTGCTAAGTGATAGGAGCTGCTATGTGAGAAACAAGACAGGCAAGAGATTTACTTGAAAAAAAGGTTTCAAAAATAGAAAGAAATGATAATTATTAAGGTTGCTGTACAAAAGTCAGATAAACCAGGTAAAGTGGAGTTAATATTCTGAATGGGGGTCCTTGAGCAGTTCTGGGAGTTCTGACCCTTTTGCATGTTATGTGATTGTTGCACAGATTTTAGAGTAAAGACTGCTTTACTGACTTACGTTGTAGCAAGTGTTATTCTGATGTTCAGCATCACTGAAAACACATTCAGGAAATTTTAAGTCAGGTGTATGCAGAACAGCCACTTCAGGAAAAATAAATGCATTTTTACTCTACAAACACCTGGTGGGTCAAAGCAACCTTACCGAAGAGGCAGTTGAGGCCAAAAATCAATGAAAGAATTCAAGAGGGAATGGTGATGGGATAATGCAATTACTGGGGGGGGGGGGGGGGGGTTGGGGGTAAACTACTGACAAAAACAGGATCGGCAGCTTATTCTGCAGGAAGGGAAACAGACAGATTAGGAATGGCAAGCAGTCATTACCTACTACCAGAATCAATGTTTCATGCTTTAACTTGGAGCTGAGACAACTGAAATTCACTTGGTACAGCATTACTTGGCATAACGTATGAAAGGATCTCTCTGATTCTTCCACATAAGACTATATGCAGCAACTTTGGTTTTAGCAGATTAGTAGTAGGATAGGTTTAATATTAAAGGCTGAAAAGCAATGGTGCATGCATTCAGCAAAACAGACAAATCAGTTCATCTCATATTCTGAATAAATGAACTTTGTGACTTTCCAGCTTTGACAATGCGGACATGTTTAGTGGATGCCCTAACACCTGCAGGACATAATTCGATGATCACTAATAAGGGTAAATCTGCCAGTCTGCCTATCAAGGCGTGGTTGTTATGACAGGCTCACATCTGTCCTAGACACAACACAACTGTTTGACCATCACTGAAAAAGGGAGCAGAGAAGCTGAAGCAACCTGGCTCCTATAGGAGAGCACAGCTGTGCAAGACACTTACAACAGAGACTGCTCAGGTAAAATAAATCCACTTGTGGTAACTCACCTTCTGTTTTCCTGTGGCTTAGCCACATTTCTCTTAACAGTTCCCTGTGCTGACTAACTGAGGTCTTGCACCATCAAAGGTACCGTTGTGGGAGACATGAGACATCCACTTAAGCACACACTATTCATCTCTCCTTTTGATTTGCCAAGCAAGGGTGCCCCATAGGGAAGTGTGCTTTTGGCAGGCAAAAATGAGTGCCAAGACCAACATCTGTATTAACAAACCATTAAAATGACAAATACTTACAATTTCCCATACAGGGAAGTTAAGAGGGAAACTGTATTATTTCGGTGATGTCTACACAAAGATGAACTGATTTTGAAAGTACCTTGCACACTGTACTGTTTTCTTCATGGAGGGTCACTCAAACAAAAGTAACATTTGAGAAAATACCTGAGCAACACTTGTTCACCAGTGGAAAGCAGACAATTACAAGATTTCTTGTAGTATAACCATGCCAAATCTCGTCCTATGCACAGACTGATTCCAAGTCATACTACTTAAACTGGATAATGAGTTTGTTTGCTTCTAATATATCTTTTAGAGAAACATTTCTGAAGTAACCTGCAGAAGTTGTTTCAGTCCTAGCAAAAACGTGTTATAATAGTGTTTTGCAAAGGCTCAATGTACTTACATCATACCAAAAGGCACTACAGAGTGCGTCACCCACACTGACAAGGCTTGTTTAGTACGAAATAGGATTCCTCCTCCTTTCTTAAAAGGAGCAAATAGCTGATCCGTTTTTATTTATTTCTGATGCTACGCATTTTCCCATTTTAGTACCCTAATTGTCCGAGCACATGATCCACCACATGAAATAGATATTCCACTTCATTCTGCTGGTTTAAGTGAAACACGGGAGCCGAATGTGAATGGACTGATTAACAGTGACTGCAGAGAGCATCTTAAGCACGAAGAAGGAATGAGGCTTTAGAGACACCTTTTCATTATGAAAGGTAGTGCAACAGCTCGTATCTCTGAGGTTCTTCTTCCTGAGATTGCAGTGTTTTCCATGGCAGGGACGAGTCCACTAGATCAGCTGTTTCAAACAAAGGTAGAGTTAACATTTTCCACCATAAAGTTCAAATCACAGAAAGGAGACAAAAACCTTCTTGACACCTTAAATGATGGACGATCTTTACAAAAGCTTTCACAGATAATTAGCTGAACTTTGCTAAAAAGTGGATACACATGTAGGAACAGCAAACACAAGCACTTTGATGATGGAATACGTACAGTGCATTCAAACATATGCAAGGGTTTTGTATTTGAAGAATTTCATTTGTATGCACTCTTTGTCACAGTCTACAACACAATTTTCATTTCAAGTTCAACTGGGGTAAGTCTCCTGACTTCCTTTATGTTGTTTAGGACTTTGATGCATGGCAGTTTCTGCTTTCCTGACAAAGTTCTATCTTCTAAGCTAAAAGATTCAGTGCCTTGAGGGTGGATTATAAAACTGCCCTCCTGCTAGCTTTCCAAGCATTTGTGTAGAAGCAAGGTCCATGGAGGAAGAGTCACAAGCTTTGTCAGCAGAACGAACCACAGCTGTCTTGGCCAAGTGAGAGCATCTAAGTCAACTTGTTTGTCCTGTTTCACATTCAGAAGTATTTTCTGGGTCAAGGGTAATGGAGGCAAGGCAAAATGTTTGAGTTCAACAGAATGAAAAGGTGACTGGCAGGGATGAAAATATATGGACTAGGGCATTGAGATGTATGGCAAAAAAAGTAAATTTCTGGCATGGCACACATTTCAATGGGTCTTAAAAAGTCTGCAGATAACAGTTCCCATTCATGACACAATTATGTGGTTGCCAAAGAAATCTGAAAGCGGATTCTCAAGTTCTGGAACAAACATTACAAACAGCTGAATATTGTGCTGAATGGCCCAATTCCAGATCAAGTGTCTCTTTTAAACTTGAAAAGATCTGTTTTCCCAGTTTGTCATCTGTACTGATTTGAAGGTGTCCTGAAAACTGGTTGAGCTTCTGCACACTGATTTCTTTTCTTTCATGCAGATGTTAATAGACCTCTACATCTGAGATCAGCTACCCTGAATTAACAGGTAGTTGAAGTGAATGCTCTAAGCAGAGACCTGAAAGTCTGTTGCTAACTGGTGTGTTTCTGAAGAAAGAATAAATATAAATGGTCGGCGCAGTGGTGCAGCGGTTAATGCTGTCGCCTCACAGCAAGAGGTTCTCCGGTTCGATTCTCAGCTGGGGGTGCCTTCTGTGTGGAGTTTGCATGTTCTCCCTGCGTTCGCGTGGGTTTCCGCCGGGTACTCCGGTTTCCTCCCACATTCTAAAGACATGCTTCTGGAGCATTTATCCCCAGGCCTCCGCTGAAAACAGGATCTGTGGAACCTAGTCGGACATTCCCGGTCAACAAATGTTAAATAAATATAATATCTTCTAATATGTTGCAAAGGTCCAACTGTCACAGAAGTTCCTTTTCATAAGTTGAATTATGTGAGTCAGAATCTAGGCAAACCAATGGCTGGTTTCAAACATTCCTGAAGTTCAACTGTGGCTTCATCACGTGGAACTTTATATGAGATAGTAGAAGAATACAGGTCAAAATCTATTGCAGAGCACAAAGATTTTAACTCGCTACAATTACCTGCTGCAGAAACAGTATGCCAGTACATTGAGAAGTAAATAAACTATAGTGAAACATCTGGTAAATACTCTGGCATCTATGGGTAGGCCAAATGGCATACATGAAAACAGAGAACAATATGATGACTTATCTGACATCTGAGATACTTTGCAGGAGATGGCCTTAATGGAATGTGTATGGAAGCATTTTCTGTCTCTGAGCCTACTGTTGCTATAAAGAATACATTTGTGATGAAAGGCAGCAGTATCCATAGGAACAATAGTAGGCAAGTGGTCATGAGGACAGCAAGATGCCTAGACTTATACACATTTACATAGACACACACAAATTTGTGCCCCCCTTTCAAGGACTAAATAGTGCTTACCTCCTAAATCAAGCAGGATTCTACAGGACAGTCCTGGTGTAAAATTGTTTTGACCCATCCAGTTATCAAGACTAGCCTTAAAGATAGTCAGAGTATTACCTTGTTTGATCTGTAGTGGTAGCATGTTCCACAGGCTGGGAATACATTCAATTAGGACTCTATCTCACCAGGAAGTCTTTTTTACCTTTTGTATAAATTTAGGTCCCTAGAGCGAGTGTTTGCAGAACAACTGGCTTTGCAAAGAAAGAGAAGGTCGCATAGGACTGGGTCTTTCATGCCTTGAATGTCCCCCTCAGAGCAGCCTGAGGACTACGGAGTATAATGTGAGTTTTGCTAACTTGTTGGGATAGTTGAAAAAATGTATAGCCTTTCCTTGTCTGGGTAAGGTATCTTTGGGACTTTTCTAGTTGAGCAATGTGCTTCAGTTTACATGTACCACAGGAGACGTTGCATTCGATGATGTGTCTGATAAGGAAAGAATACAGTTGAAGGATGACTTCTTTGGACATTAACTGAACCAGTTAGAAGGATTTCCTGATTATTGTGAAAATATGATGATGAAATGAGACAGAACTGTCCATATAAGTACTTGGGTCTCTTAACTACTGTCTGTCTGAACAGGAGTACCATTTAAAACATATGAGAAGGAAACTTTTTTTAATCAAATGCTACTAAGCCGCACTTTGTTTGCATTTAACTTGACCGTTTTCAGTATGCTAGTTATCTGCATATTTCAACCCTTACTGGAGTTGTTTAGTTTTAGTGGATGTTTGGATAACCGCATCTAGCTTGACGACTTCAACATACTTGGTCAACCACACTTCTGGTATATTGGATTGAATGTCTGTAAAATAAATGTCAAGCAGGAGCAGTCCCAGCACTTATCCCTGTCATACCAAATTAGTTGCAAGTAAACATTCATAGAGGATACCAGCAACTTTCACAGCCTGGGATCTGTTTGATAGCAAATCCGCAATCCTGTGGACAAGAATGTTAAGTTTCTCGTAACCAAAGCTTAGAAGAGCGGAAGCCAAAAAAGCACTAAACCGAGACACTTACTCCGGGAACAATAAAGGTAGTCCTGAACCATGCAATACGATGCAAAGTAAGCAGCCAAGGATAACCAAAACTAAAAACTTTAATAAATCCAAGACAACTCCACAGTGTACAGAATGTCGACTAAGCGCTTTCGTCTCCTATTCGGAGACTTCTTCAGAGTCGATTAAAATAGACGAAAAACATCACTTATATACAAAAAAATCACTTGTACACAAAAACAACAACAAAAAGTGGGCTGGCATAAAATACATTAATTAATTAATTGATTGATTGATTTGTAAGACCATTTCTTAAAAGGGCTACATTCCTTAGTAGCTGTGTATGTACTGACAATATTTAATCAAGTAGTAACAAAAGGTAACAAAAACATATTGTTCAAACTGGGGTTCAGGATGATACTGATTGAAAAAAATATATACATACTAATATTCCTTGACCATTTGGAAGAACTAATATACTTATAAAAATCCATCATATACATTATAAAAATGTAAATAGTATAAAAATAAAAATATGTATATATAAATATATAAATATATCGTAAAAAATATTTATAAAGAATCACCTAATATATGAATAGATAAATAAATCTTATATATGCACAAAAAAAATGCTAAAAACATTTATAAATATATGCATAAAAGATCCATTAAAAATACATCAATTAAAACATACATAAAAAGACATGCATAAAAGTGATCCATAGACTTGTTATTTTCATCTTTTTTCTTATTTCTAATTGGTTCACTAATTTTCCTTTTCTATTTTTCTTAGGATCAGCAGCAAAAATTTTTAAAACCGGAGTAATGGATATATGGTCATTAAGACCTTTCCCTCCACATGCATCCAATCTTAGCTGCCACATCATTTCTTTATACTCTAGTTTTGTTTCCCAATCTCCTCCTCTATCTGGGTGTTTAACTTCCTCTTATCACCCAAAATTTAAAATTCGCTTCTTTACAAGTCAAAACATGTCTATATAAAGGGTTCAGGCACCTAGGCAGCGAGACATTTCACTGTGGTACATTTGATTGGGGACACATGGCTGAAGTGACAGTCAGCTGCAAAGAAATATGGCTGTTTGCAAATTCCCTGTGGGCAAAGAGAAGCATATACTGCCATGCTCACAGCTTTAATAACCAAATGCATGGAGGCAGAAGAAGTAATGTGTGTTGTGCTCAGTGTAGAGTACATACCTATGTAACTACAACATGCAGAAGAGTGCTACAGCATGGAGGAAATCCTGCTGGCTACTGTAGTCACATTTATGCTCCAGGATGCATTTTAGGTAATGTGCCCAGGAAAATGTAAAGGGGGTGATGGTCCACACACACACCAATTGTAAAGGTACTGCCCATTGTGCACTGAATTTGTACTGCCACTGACATACCCTCTGGCCAGCCTGCTGCTGATGCCTGCCATATTGCCTGCTGTGTCATGTTCCCTTGGGGACCATGGACATTGTTTTCCTACCTGTGACTTTGGTTCTTGAAGTTGTGGGCATGGCAACACATTCTTCTCTTTGCCCACAGGAAATTTGCAAACAGCCATATTTCTCTGCAGCTAACTGTCACTTCAGCCATGTGTCCCCAGTCAAATGTACCACAGGGAAATGTCTCGCTGCCTAGGCACCTGAACCCCTATATAAAGCATTATTTTCATTTTGTTTGTTGATGTCTCTAATGTGTTCATATATTCTTGCCCTCAGGTGTCTCTCAGTTTTCCCAATATAGTAGCTCCAACATGCTTTACAAAAAAACCAAATAAACAACTCCCTGGGTGTAACAACTACTATATCCTTTAGCTTTCAAAATTGTTCCTAAACTGGGCAATGCAATTTCCTTTTGTCCTGCGATATAAGAACACTGAGCACATCTTCCACATTTAAAAGTTCCGTGTTTTTTACTCATACCATAAATATTATTAATTTTCTGTTGTTCAAGAATATTTTTAATATTTTTATTCCTCCTATAACTGTATTTAATATTGTCCTGGAAGATGTTTGTTTTTGCATACATTTCCCTAAACATACTATGCCTTTAAGCACAGGTAACGATATTCCCCTGCACAAAGCAGCCCTAGGTTACCAGGCGCTAGTCTGATGACGGCAGACGCCAGAAAGGAACGACGAGGAGGGGAGAATGGACAAACTAACGTGTATACGGTCAAAATAGTGGTTTCAAACATGTTTCTGCTCCTAATTCCAATAGGAGAGATCAGGAGATACCTGATTTATACAAAGAAACAGATTTTCAAACATGGTTAAATCAATCACTAAAATGTGCGAATAAGGAGAAGACAAAAGAGAACCATGGAAACCCGATGTTTAAGGACAATTGTAAGACATTTAAACATTTGTTACAGAAATATAAGGCTTTGGCTGTAGAAAACTGGTATTTTGATAAATGTTTAAGGGACAAAATAGTGCCAAAAGGCCTTAGACTGAATAAATACCCAAATAATGCAAAATATGATAACATGTTTTTTAAAACTATTACTGCTATTCTAAATGATTGTGGGCTGGCTATTATTAGAGAAATGATTAAATGGAATACTGAAAATATGGAACACACCAAAAAAGAAATTGCTAGACTATATGTTTGTATTAGTACTGATGTTTTATTTTCTGTGGAAGAATACATGAGTATTTATTATAGGGCTTTGCAAGATATTGACTATTATACTAATGTTAACATTAATAGAAAACTTTCTAACATAGAAAGAGATTTGAAAGAGTATGAGATGAATAATGCCTATTATAGTGATAGGAAAACAAACCTAAATGGCTGGAATAATAAAATACATAAGAGAAGGTACAACAATAGAGGCTATTACAGAAGTAGTATAAGATCTAGATGGGAACAACAAGATTATCATGAAAATGAAACTTATGGTTCTGACAATTATGAAGTGTATGGGAACCATAGTAAAACTTATAATAATAATAAGAGGGAAGTTGTCCCTTTAGATATGGAGGAACCCAGGAGATCGGAACCAACAACCAACTTACGCAAAGATTACAGAGAACCACAAAGTTCAATACATGGGGAAGACACACAGATAATTTATACTGGGATTCTAAATTCCAACAATGAAGTTAGGACAATGAACCAGGATGTTAATAATCAAGGGACCATTATTAATTCATTTAATAATTTTAATATTTTTAATTATACGGACATTCAGATCAACCAGAACCATTTTAATTTAATTTATTTATTAAGGGGTTTACATTTGTACCCAGCAAAATTCCTTCTATCAAAAACATTTTATTAGACATTAGAATTTATACACGGAAATTAAATTTCATTTATAACTATAAAGATAGAAATATTCGGAATTATGAGAATATACTTAAAAGATCAAGTGTTTACAACCCTCCCCTTAAACATGAAATTCTTAATTTTAAGAAATGTCACAAGTAATATTCGTAGGTTATATGATCAAAATAGTAGACAAAAAGATGGAAAATGGACAAGTAATTTAACAGTTGTTGAATATAATACATTAAAAGAAATTAGTGAAAATGACAAAATATGGGTGATGAAACCGGACAAAGGTGGGGGTGTAGTACTCATGGACAAATGCAAATATACTAGGAAAATGATGGACATATTGGACAATGAGAACCAATATGGTATTGTATCTAGAAATGAGATAAATATTTCATATAAAAAGATTGATTTAATTCTGGAAGACAATTTTTACAGGGGTTGATAGATATGGACATACAATTTTCTTAAAGTACCAAAACCGGTAATACCGGTTATTTTTGGTATACCTAAGGTACATAAGTCCATTCAAAACCCCCCATGAGGCCAACTGTCTCATCCCAAGGTTCTAAAACCCAACCTTTAGCCATATATGTTGATTACAAATTGAAACATTTTCATAGTAAGTACACCCATATTTTGATAGATTCATGGGATTTTCTTCAAAAAATGGGAAATTGTCCATATAATGATGAATATATATTTATAACTATTGATGTCAGGAATCTGTTCTCAATAATACCTCAGGATGAAGGGATGAGGTGGTTTGAAGAGATAATTGGAATGGACTTTCTTACAAGTGAGGACTTCAAGTTGGTTTTAGAGAATATGGAACTAGTCTTAAAATATAATTATTTATATTTTCAAGGTGAATACTATCATCAAAAAGAGGGTGTTGCAATGGGGTCAGCATGTGCCCCGATATACGCCAATATTATTATGTTATATTGGGAATTGAATTTTGTATTCACTTCAGCATACAACAATTACATCAAGAAATATTTTAGATTTTTGGACGACATATTTGTTGTATGGGATGGATCTGTAGAGAAGATGGACCAATTTATGGATTTTATTAATCATACTACTACCTTTTTGAAATTTACCTATCAGTTAGACAAAAATAGTATTCATTTTTTAGATGTAAAATTGGACAAAGATTACATTAATAAATGCTATAAATCTAATATCTATAGGAAAGAACATTTCTCTAATGCATACCTTCACTATGAAAGTGACCACCCATATTTTTTGCAAAAGAATATAGTTAAGGGGCAGATGATTAGAATGGTGAGAATGATTACGAATGAAAATGATTTTAACAAAGAAATTGATTATGTAGAAAAGATGTTTCAGGAAAAAGGATATCCAGTGGAATTAATTGGGAACGTTAAGGAGTATGTATATAAAGGGAGAATTGACAATATTTATGTTCCTCTTTTGAAAATGAATAGTGGAGTTTCTTCCAATATAATCAATGGTCATTCAAATAAACCAGATACTAAAGGCATTGATAATGTTGACAACTTACCCTATTCTTCCACTTACTTATCATAAAGGAATGGGATGGTTAAGGAAATGTATAAATGAAACGTGGGGTATGTTTAGGGAAATGTATGCAGAAACAAACATCTTCCAGGACAATATAAAATACAGTTATAGGAGGAATAAAAATATTAAAAAAAAATATTAAAAATATTCTTGAACAACAGAAAATTAATAATATTTATGGTACGAGTAAAAAACACGGAACTTTTAAATGTGGAAGATGTGCTCAGTGTTCTTATATCGCAGGACAAAAGGAAATTGCATTGCCCAGTTTAGGAACAATTTTGAAAGCTAAAGGATATAGTAGTTGTTACACCCAGGGAGTTGTTTATTTGTTTTTTTGTAAAGCATGTTGGAGCTACTATATTGGGAAAACTGAGAGACACCTGAGGGCAAGAATATATGAACACATTAGAGACATCAACAAACAAAATGAAAATAATGCTTTATATAGACATGTTTTGACTTGTAAAGAAGCAAATTTTAAATTTTGGGTGATAGAGGAAGTTAAACACCCAGATAGAGGAGGAGATTGGGAAACAAAACTCGAGTATAAAGAAATGATGTGGCAGCTAAAATTGGATGCATGTGGAGGGAAAGATCTTAATGACCATATATCCATTACTCCGGTTTTAAAAACTTTTGCTGCTGATCCTAAGAAAAATAGAAAAGGAAAATTAGTGAACCAATAAGAAATAAGAAAAAAGATGAAAATAACAAGTCTATGGATCACTTTTATGCATATCTTTTTATGCATGTTTTAATTGATGTATTTTTTAATGGATCTTTTATGCATATATTTATGAATGTTTTTAGCATTTTTTGTACATATATAAGATTTATTTATCTATTCATATATTAGCTGATTCTTTATAAATATTTTTTACAATATATTTATATATATATATATATATATATATATATATATATATACATATTTTTATACTATTTACATTTTTATAATGTATATGATGGATTTTTATAAGTATATTAGTTCTTCCAAATGGTCAAGGAATATTAGTATGCATATATTTTTTTCAATCAATATCATCCTGAACCCCAGTTTGAACAATACGTTTTTGTTAACTTTTGTTACTACTTGATTAAATATTGTCAGTACATACACAGCTACTAAGGAATGTAGCCCTTTTAAGAAATGGTCTTACAAATCAATCAATCAATTAATTAATGTATTTTATGCCAGCCCACTTTTTGTTGTTGTTTTTGTATATAAGTGATGTTTTTCGTCTATTTTTATTGACTCTGAAGAAGTCTCCGAATAGGAGACTAAAGCGCTTAGTCGACATTCTGTACACTGTGGAGTTGTCTTGGATTTATTAAAGCTTTTAGTTTTGGTTATCCTTGGCTGCTTACTTTGCATCGTATTGTATGGTTCAGGACTACCTTTATTGTTCCCGGAGCAAGAATGTTAAATTTGCCTAATTTTTTTTTTAACAATACCAGCATTGGCAGTAGTGTCAAAAGCCTTGTCCAGATCAAAACAAGCAGTGTGCACTGACTGACCACTGTCCACAGCCACTGTAACTTTTGTAAAGAAACTTAGTAGGTTCAGGAGACAGCATCTGCCCTTCATAAAACCAAACTGTTAAGGGTCTTCATCCTTTAAGTTGTCTATGCTGGAATAAATTAGTTCTGCTATGGTACATTACATAGCTTTGCATTTAAGGTTAGTGAGGTGGATGGGCCTATAACTGCATGGAATGGGGGGACCCTTGTGTAGGGGAGTCCCACTGGCTGTTTTCCAGGCATCAGACACAAACTGTATTAATAGTTTGAGGTTGAAAAGTTTGAAGCTCAGACACTACATATTTGACACCGAATAGAAATCAACCTGGTATGTTGCCTGGTCCCTTGGAAGCATTACTTCGTCTTTGACTAGGATTTTAAGACTTGCTCTGATGTAATTTCAGGGGGAAACTACATTTTCTGAGATACTGAAGACAGCAACATGGGTATGTAGGTGGGGTAAAATTAGCACCAAATTTGTCTACTAATTTATTAGCTATATCCCTGGGACTGGAATATGTGAAATCACTATAAATGATCTCAGTGCATTGGTGAACATTATTCCTTACTTTCCTCAACATAACTGAAAAAAGAATTTTAGTTTACTTTGATATCTTTATCAACCTTGATCTCAGTCTGGTTCTGAGGGATGGGGATTTATTATAACTTTTCATAATTTTCTGTCTTTTGTTATATAGTTCAATGCATCAGTTGAACCAAAAGATGTTTATTTCTGAATTTATCATTGCCTTTAAGGTGGATAGGTACTGATGTTTCTATGCTGTTCTAGTGTTGGTGAAAGTCGGAGGTGAATGTGGCAGCCCTCTCAGCTGGATCTTTTGAAGAGAGCTCTTGGGAATTTTGCACAAGTCTTCTACAAGCTGAAGTAGGTTTGCTCTGGTAAAATCCCTTATCATTGGGTTGTGGGATGGTACCACTAGGCCTGAAACAGAAGATGGCTGACTTGAAGTCAGACCTAACTAAAGATGAGGAGATGCAGAATGGAGTACAGGCAATACTTAGGTTGATAAGGACCAGTCAAACATATTAGAGGCTCTGGTGGGAAGTTTTACAATTTGCTCCAGTGCACTGGCATTAATCAGTTCCAGGAAAACACTTAACATATCATTTTTTAGAGGTATAAGTGTGCCAGTTAATGGTTGGGTAATTGAAATCCCCTAGTAATAAGGTATATTTAACCCTTCAATGATGTTAAAGCAAGTTCCATAATCTTTGGGAAACATTGATGGAGATATGTAGCTAATAACAAAGTAACAGTTGGATTTGTTAATGGTGATTAGGCTCTCCAGAAATTCCAGGTTAAAGTTGTGGGTAATTTGGTGTGAGTTGATGGTATTTGTAAAAATACAGATCCTCTACCACAGGTACCCAAGGGCCTGAAAGAATATGTGATAAACCATTATCTAGAGTGCATTCTGTCACTGCTTTGAAACTCTGTCTCACTAACTACATAGATATGAATGT
The DNA here is from genome assembly GCF_019279795.1 of Protopterus annectens. Classification (NCBI taxonomy): domain Eukaryota; kingdom Metazoa; phylum Chordata; order Ceratodontiformes; family Protopteridae; genus Protopterus; species Protopterus annectens. The sequence continues at coordinate 328,508,476 of NC_056728.1, forward strand.
GTTCATGTTGCAGGAAGCCCCCAAGCTCAGGCATCTTTCTATTTAGACTCCTAGCACTGAGTAGTGCCACCATCATGTTGTCCTAAATGCAGTTTGATTTTGCTATATATGAATGTTCAACAGGAGGACAGTGCCTAAAAATGGCGCTACTGGTCAGCAAAGACATTAGCCAGTATGTGGAAGCCCTGGTATGGAGGCATAAGCCATCCATAGCAAAACAGAAAGTCTTCTCTACAATCTCATTCCATGCCTACACATACTAGACTGCCTTATGATGAAACCAACTACTTTACCAATTGTTAAAGCCAATTATCTTGTCTTGGTATCTAGTCATCATGCTAGGTGAAGGGAAGATACTAGTCAACACTACACTATGTGCATGTGGAAAAGGTGTAGCTGTTGGCTTGTGTCCTGAAAGCTTTGATCTTTTAAAGTTTGTTCTAAGAGGCTTTTCCAAGTTTTGTTTTACATCCTCAGCATAAGTTGTGGACCTTGTAATGTGTTATAAGCAATGTGGTGTTGTGCAAGTAAGGCACTTGCTGACAAACAGGTCGATGTGAGAGGTTTACCTCCATGTTCCATAAATATTTGCATCTCTTGCAGGTTGCAGTGTCAACAAGTTGAAGTGTCAATAAGCATAAGGCAGTTGCTGCACAGTCCTGAAATACCTAATCTGATCAAACTGGCCAAGAAGGGGATGAGAGCAGACTGCTGAGCCATGCAGCCAGAGGGTGGAGAAGCAGAGCTCTTCATAGCACTTAATGGTCGGAAGGGGCAATTAAAGTAGATGCTGCAGATTTACAGATGAAATATTTAGGGTGATGACCTTAAGTTAGGTTAGATGGTAGCTAATCTAGCAACACTTTGTGAAATGGAATTACATCAGCCAAGAACGAGGAATAATTGTGATTTGTCTATTGGCTACTACCTGGCTATTAGTTCTGGTCTTGCCACAGCAGCCAAGAATCAATGATCCTCTGCTCTATCTCTCTCCAGAAGCAAAACAGTAGTTTAGAGTTGCCAACCTGAATTTCTTTGTTGTGCATCAGTACTCAGGTTTGACAAAACCTATTACTGGTCTCACAGTGTTAACTTTGTTAGCCACAAGAAGCAGCCTTTGCCTATATGAGTGAGTTATACCCACTCTACTGCCTTGTCCATCAAACACCGGCCCATGAAAAGGAATTCATGGGCAGCCTGAACTTCATGTTCAGGACTTAAACAAAACAAGCTTTGGGTGTTGTAATCCTTCATTACAATTTGCTTGCTAAGCTGCTACAACCACTATTTACTGATAAACTGAAGTCATAACAGTCCTTCCCACAATGTCAAAACACAGATGCGTACATTTCTTAAAGAAAAAAAAAACTAAAAATAATACCATCGAAACAGCAGCAAAGGATAGGTGTGTTACTAAGTTCTTTTTCTTCAGCATAATATGATGGGGCAGCAATTTCTTAGATGTTGAGCAAAAACTGAAACTAGAAACAACACAGGGTACCTCAGAAGATAACAAGACATGCACTGGTCCTCGTGGGGAAGAGGGTCACAACTAAAAAAAATCTGGTTGGATCACTGGAAAAGAGAAAGTGGTTAAATCCATTTGATATGATTTACAACTACAGTGATTCTCAGGTTCAATAGATATGGCTCACAGCATTAAGTCTATGAATATATTTTAAAAAGGCAAGCAGGATCACAGACTATTCATGAACATGCACAGAAATGTCAAGGAGAGCGGCATTAAAGGCAACAGCAGAAGCAGCCTTTGTGTGAGCTGTGTATAAGGGGTGAATATGTTGGGGGTCTTTAGGAGGACTGGAAGACTGTTGGCGGTGGAAATATTTCACAGACATGGGCTCCCTGTAGAGACATAGATCCTAGTTTATTATTTTGTAAAGTCCTGCAGCAGCAGGGTCTGAAGAATCTTGGTCATCCATCAGTATGATCTTTTACATTGTCTTTCTCATCAGAACAGAGACTGCTAGATCAAAAAATGGCCAAAATATCACAGTGAACATGCACTATGGCTAGCAATACTGAAGTTATGCAATTCTGTGCAGTTCTGGCTGTAAATCTGTGCCACTGCATAACCCTTCAAAATGGGTCTTAATTCTATGCAAATTGCTGAATTACATTTCACTACAGTAATTTAGATTGACAATTTGTTCAAGACATCAACACTGGCCATCAAGTTTTCTTACAATTTTAAAATTGTGAACAAAAAGAAAGTTAATATGTCGAGATGCCTGTCCTTTCTATCCTTTAGTATAACCTCCCCATTTTCTTTTAAATTGTAGGACAAGACTGCTATAAAATATCTATTGATGTAGAAATTAGGAGCAAAATCAATCATTGCTTATTCTGTTTTGGAAATCTGATGACAAGCAGCTATTAACACTATGAAGGTAACAGCTAGTGTGCATTTAGTTCACTGGTTAATTCTTATATTTTTAAAAACTGCACAAGAAGCTACAAAGCACAGCGATGTTCATCAACTGGCACTGTGAAGCAGATGCACATGTATTACTTGGACATAGAATTATTTTAAGGTAACAGGAAAAGTTAATCAATACATTATGGATACGCAAATAAGCCTGAGATGACAAGTACTAACGGTGAGCTGCAGTCTTATTTTTATACCCATAATACATGATTGGAGTACACCTAAAGTTACTATAAAATAGGTATGCAGTAGGTAACACTGAAGAAGTTCCTTCAGAAATAGTCATGTATGCCAGTTTCTGACTGGATTTCAAAAACCGAGCAGTGAAATAAGCATATAGTACTTACTGTCTGTTACCAAAATGGCAACCACCAGCTGACATGTTCCTAAAAAATGTGTTTGATACAGTAGATGCAGATCTCAAGAGTGCACTAAAGATTTCACATAGATACTATGACATGAAGGCTATAAGTACATTTCCATAACCCATACTTTGTCACAGTTGTGTACTGTACTTTACACAATACTTTACACAATATTGCTGCTAGATGAAAACTACCGTTATCTAACAGCTTCAAGATACAATAGGTCACTCTCACCACTTTCTGGAGCTATAATTAAAGAAACTGACATTCAGTGGCAGGACCCATTCAATGATAATTTCAAATTTAGCTGTCACATAAGCACCTCACAGTCAGTGTTGTGGGGTTATGACAATGAAGTATTTTGTCTAATGGATGAAGATGTGTTCAATCACAGAGTATCACTGTAGACAAGTTGACGTACCCTGTGCTCTAATTCCTTGTGACACTTACAAAACAGTAAGGTTATCCATTATAAAAAGGGGACAGAGGGATTCTAAATTATGTTTCTAGGCACATGATTAGCCTACAAATTTGGGGATCATTTTTCTCTTGTGAAAAGAAGTTTACTCATTTTATGAAGATAGTGCTGTTTTGTAAATAAAAATATAACTTTAAGACTAGTAGCAAACATAACCTACTAGATGGATTAAACAAAGGTGAATGAAGGCATTAACTTGCTTAGCATCTGGCGAAGAACTGTACTGCAGTGAGAATGGAAGGCTTCGCATCTCCCCATAAAATATTTACATCGAGGCATTCTAGCAAAGTTTACAGAAGTGATGAGCTGCTAAGGCAAATTACCAATAGTTCACATCTCTGTCCTTAGTTAAATGCAACTACATACAGACGGTTTCTAAAATTTGTTAAAACAATACATTTTGGGTAATGCCTCATTTGAGTATGTAACACTGGGATGCTGCAGGAGGTATGTGGTATGTTCCATGAGTAATGAGCATATGCACAGCTCAGCTATTGTTCTTTTGTATTGCCAACTGCAGAGTTAACATTCAGTTCTGACATATTGACCAAAGTCTGTTATGAATCTGTGCAGTGATGCTGATACACAGGGCCAGATTCTAAAAGAGTCACTCTCACTGCAAGTGACGTACTCCTAATTAGCAAATGGCTGTTTTTAAAGACTTTGCATACTGCTGCTCCGATGCTCTGGCACCCCATATGAAATACAGCATTGCTTCAATATATACAAGACAAAGCAGCAAGATTAGTTGTCCTCCTTTGAAAAGATTTTCATTTTAAAACAACTCTTCTAGTGGGAGAATCTGAAAGTACCCTCCACATCTTACAATGTGAAAGGCCTCACTCCTATTATAACCACTACAAAACAAGTTGTAATACACACAGACCTTAAAGCACTGATGAACAAAAAATTGACCATAAAAGTGCAATAATGTTAAATAATATTTCAGTCTGACAACTCAGATGAGATCATTTGCTTTTAATATGCATCTATGAAAGCATAAAGTACAGATGCGCAAGACCTGCTTCCCTGCAACTGATGATATTCTAATTCCTCACTATCTCAGCAATATTTTGGGTTATCTGCCAAGGTAACCCAGAAGTGTCAGTTTTCAAAAGCAGAGACTCCCCTCCCTCTCTCTTCTTGTGACAGCTGATTGTCTGAGCATATCCCTGAAAGGGAAACATTGTTCGCTTCCACAAAGAAGGTGAAGAAAGTACCTCAAGCCAGAATCATCTAACAATAGCAAATTCACAGCTGATCCCAATACCATACAAAAAACAAACCTAACAACTGAATCAAACAGGTGGTGGGTCCTACCACTGAGGCAGTGAGGAATTTGAACACAGATGGCCACACATTTGTTGGACTTACAAAACTCTACTACGTTCATCATTCCCACTGCCACAGTTGCATTTTGTGTTGATTCCCAAAGCTTACCATATCTGGGGGGGGGGGGGTGGAAGGATATGAATCCAGTAGCTCCTGAAGAACAGTCCCAGCAAAGACTGTTCTGGAGCTTGTAAAAGAAATCAGTTAGTAGTGCAATGTGAAGCTATGAACAGAGGACCAGGCTGCTACACCTAGAATGCTTCAACAGCCCACCCCTTTCCAATTTGCCATCAAATATGATAAGGCCCTAGACAAGTGAGTCTTAACCTTGCCCAGAAGAAATTTATCATGGTGGGAGTCACAAAAACAACAGCAGAGGACAACCATCATGCAATAGTTTTCTTAAGAGACAAGTTGATTTTTCTTAGCCATCATAGAGTAGACAAATAGCTTTTCAGCATTCCCAAAGGGCTTTGTTTTGTCAAGGTAGTACCCAAGCTGCCTGTGCATATACAAGGTATAGAACATCTCTTCTCCCTTGCTTTTTATGAGGACAGAACACTGGGAGATAGATGGCTTGATTCAAGATAAGTTCAGAAGCAACTTTAGGCTTGAATGATGGATTAGTGTGTAACATAACCCTGTCTTTGTGAAAAATCAGAGAGGGTTGGCCTACCATAAGAGCTTGCAGCTCAGAAACTTGCCTTGCAGATGTCAGAGCAATGCGTAGAACAGTCTTCCAAATAATGAAGTATAAATCAGCCAGACAGGCAGGTTCAAAAGGAAGTACGGACAATTTTTCAAGAACAAAGTTGAGATCCCAGGGAGGAGACATTTGCTTTTGAGGGGGCCTTGCATGCAACACTCTTCTTAAAATGTTTGACCATGAAAAGAGATAAAAGTGGGGGATCCATGGGCAGACAAGCTGAGATGTCCACAAGATACACTCTGATAGAAGCATATGACAAACCATTTCTACATAGCTCACACAAATATTTCAAAACCAGAAGAATGAAAACTCCTTTTAGGACCTCTGTTATTGGCCAGGCACCACCTAGAAACCCTCTTCCACTTGTAAACATAATATTTTCTAGTTGCAGGTTTTCTTGCCTACTTAAATATCTGCTGCAAACCCTCATGGAACAAGTGCCTAAAGGGTATCAAAATAGGAATCATCCATGCTGTATGTTGCAATTGCTTTAGGCTGGGGTGTACCATTTGCCCCTGATGCTGAGAGCGCAGATCCAGTCAGTGAAGAAGCTTGTGGTAATTGCCCATAGCCAGTTCCATTAAAAGGGAGAAACAACTTTGCATGGGCCAAAAAATGGTTACCAAAACTATCTTTGGTAATTCATTCTGAATTTGTATAAGTACCTGGGGAACCATTGGAAAGGAAGGAAATGCATACAGGAGCATTCTCAACTGTGGGAATGATGTAGGTTTTGTCTTCCAAGCAAGGATGCCTTGAGCAGATTTTTTTCAGATGTCTGTTTTGAAGGAAAGTGAACAGATCAACTTGAGGTGTTTTCCAAATCTTGGTTAAGTCCTTGAAGATCTCTACATGGAGCTTCCACTTGTGAGTGTCTGTCTAGGATTGGCTTAGTCTGTCTGCCACAGTATTTTGTTCTGACAGAATGCACGAGGCCTGAAGAAGAGAATGCTGTTGTGCCAGCTCCCAGGCTATCATTGCCAACCAGCAAAAGAAAAAATATGACCTTGTACTTCCCCGCTTGCTTTTTCAGGTACCACTATTATCTGTGACCACTAGAAAAGGACTCAGTCCATAAATGGTAAAGAGTCTTTAAGGCATGAATTACTGCCAACATTTCTTTTATGTTTATGTTCTGTGGTGTGTCCTGAGGACCCCATAAAATTTTGAACTTGAACTGCCACGGGCACTGTTCCCTACCCAAAATATGAAGAGAGTATCTGGGTGGATGGATTGGGGTCTGAAAAAACAACGGGAAGGAGTCCTAGATTCAGAGTCAGTACATCCCTCCTGTTTCACAAATCCCAGGCATGGTAATTGGAATGGCTGCTCTGTGACTTGGCATAGTCATTCTTTTGTAGGGGTCTGGCCTTTTTCAGATAGGAACCCCCTCTTGTTTGGCCTCAAAGAATTATCCTCCTGATATTTCCTTTTGGATCCCTGACTTATGTTTGGCTGGGATTTGTTTTGCCCCTTGAAGGAAGACACCTTGTTAAGGAGGAACTTGGGTACATGAAACCTAATAGATACCCCCATGCATTAATTTGTCTCTGTTGTCCCACTGTTTGAGAATCTGGATAACATAGGGCCAAAACACTAATTCAGAACTTAAAGGTGCATTCACAGTTTTGGCTTTTAAATCATCAAGTTCTTATTATGTAACCAAACATACTATCTTAATACAACAGAAACAGCAGCATTTCTTGAGACTGTATCTGCACACTCAAATACACATCTCAAAGCATGTTTCAAAACCTATATCAAATTAGAAACAATTTAATTCAAATAAGACATTTATTCTACAGGTAAAGATGAAGAAAACCGTGCAAACTGTGCCCACACTGTAAACTAAATTTCTGCACATAGTCCTGATCATTTAATAATATTCTAAAGACAAGATTACGAGAAAGAAATATCCTTTTGCCCTTACAATCTAACCAATGTCACACACTTCATCAGGGGGCACTGGATTAGATGAAGCCAAGAACTTACTATATGAATAGGCAGCTGGGGTGACCACAGCTGGGTCAGCAGTCAAATGAAATAAAAGAGACCTGTCATATCTGAGGAGGCTCTTTATTTTCTCTGAGCCTTTTTTAGGAACTGCTGGAATAGATATTGGTATCCTGCACGCAGATTTATAAACTTCTTCCAAGTCAAGTAAGAGAAGGGGTGTAAAACGAGAAGTGCAAAATGAAGGAAAAGTGTTTGTGTTTGTATTTTAAATATATTTTCATTTCAAGATTGATTCCAGAATGTTTTGGCCTGCTTGTAATGATTTACTTTCTGGCACCATAAAAGTGCCAGCGTGGCAAGAGTAGAAAGTTCTTTTCTAGAATTCGGAACTTGTGCCTAATGTGGAAAGGTACAGACAGAGTCAGGAGGTGACAGAAAGCAAAATGAATGCTGGAGTGTTCATTTTAGTTGTTACAATGCTGCATTTGATCAAGCTTTTTATGGTTTGGGGAGACAGGACCTTGATTTCTTAGTCCCACACATGCATGTGTACTTTGCAATAAATAAGATTATTATTCTGTGCTGGATTGTGTTACGTAAAAGGCACTTTGTACCTTAACAGTTTAGTGCCAGGACTTGGATTTTCCCAGCTATTTGTGTGCTGCTGCACCAGAAGTTACCACTGGGCAATTTTCTGTTGCATCAGTACATAATTTGTTTCTCTCACCTTCAGAAAAGTTTGTAGTCTCTATAGGGGGCGTGCCCAAGATGTCAGAGAGATAACAGCACTTTTTTGATGCTCTGCTTAATAGAAATTTCTCTGACAGGAAATTTTCTTATTATTTTAAAAACATCCAAGTTTTCTTTCACCTATATATTTAGATACAGTGGATTATTTTTTTCTACAAATATTTCAGTTTTGGTGAATAGAAAGTGAATTACATCCTGTCAGAAGTACAGCAGCTGAATATAACAGACTCTCTCAGCCATGAGTCATTCAAAAGCCTCTCTCCAGGAAGCTTCCATGAAGAAAGAATTACAAACAATAATATCTAGTATTCAAGATCTTTCCATGAAAATGGATAATTTAGAAAAAATCATGGAAAACATGAAGAAAGAAAATAGAAAGCAGATTGAAGAATTCAAGGAGATAATTACAAGACACACAGACCAGATAACAGAAATTGAAGAATCTGTTAATGAAATAGACGGAAGACAACATGAAAATGATAACCAGATTGACTTCTTACTAAAGCAAAACACTGCACTTTCAGATAAAGTGGACGACCTAGAATCAAGGTCACAAAGAAATAATATTAGAATATACGGCATACCTGAAAAAATGGAAGGAAATAACACAATACAGTTCTTGAATGACTGGTTGCCTAAGACACTAAACCTACCTGAATCTCTCTCTTTTGGGATAGAGAGAGCTCACAGGTCATTGTCAAATATGTCTGTGTCAAAAAATCCAAATGCTTCAAGATCCATTATTGTAAAATTTTTATCATCTCAAGACAAGGACTTAATCCTGAGAACAGCGTGGGCAGGTAATCCTATACAAATTAATGGTCGAAACATAAGATTTGACAATGACTATACCTCTACTATAATAACTAAAAGAAAAGCCTGCATTCCTCTCATTAAAAATCTGAAGAAAGCTGAAATTAAAGCACAAATCATTTTTCCTGCCAGAATTAAAATACATCTATCTGAAGGAATAAAAATATTTAATAATCTTGATGACGCCTCTGAATATGTGAAAAAGAATAAGATTTTGGAAAATACTGAAGATATGGACATCTCATTACCTAGTTTAAAAAGGCAGGCAACAAATGGAAAAAGGTTATCGATTGATAAAACAAGCAAGAAGCTTAAGGGTAAATAATACAAATGAAGCTCTTCCACAATCCCTTCAAATCCCAAAATGTTCGTGCTATATATCACCTACTTCTGGGAAAAACATACATGTTAAGGTAAAAATCATTTAATATTTATTAAGTATGCTTATTTATTTATTTATTTTTAAATTTATTTGCTATTTAAAAGCCTTTAACACAAATACGCTAGAATGTTAAACATTGATGTTAAAATTCTAAATCTTCCCTTGACAGAGTGTATTATTAGTTGACAAGTACATAGGGGCATGTAGCAATACCATAGAAATATTGGTTAAAACAAGAACCCCCTTAATACCGGATACTGTATGTGTATGTGTATTAGATTCCGATGATATAGATCGCTCCGATAAGTGAAATGAAAGCTCCTCATTTCAGTGCAATTAAATGAAAGTGTAGCCCCTTTTTTTTGCATCAGTGGGCTTTCTCTCCTGTTAAATGTCGTGTTATGCTTGGGTCCTTTTAGATCTAACGGATATAACTTAATGTGACTTGTTCTAAATAGTTTAAAAGGTATTGGAAATTGTTCTTTATCATAATAGAGAAGATCGTTTTCTTTCTAAGAATCCGTCATGACATGTAAAAATACATTCTCATACACTTGAGAGGTTTGTGTCTTTACTAAATGTGGTTTGCGGGTCCATCTGCTGACGAAGAGGGAAAAGGAGAGGTATTTTCTGATGAAAGCTGGTTGTGTGTGTGTTGCAGGGACAGGAGGATTTGTGTGCTTGATATCGGATACACTGGCCAGTAAAATTGATAGTTACAGAGAATTTTATATCTATATAAAACGGGGCAAAGTTTTTTTTTTTTAATTGTACTTCATATACATGCTTTTTGAGTAACATATTCTGTTTTTCTTTTCTCTCACAAAATGCACATCACGAGTATCTCGTGAACAGTTATCATAGCTTGCTGCAGATTCCCTAGTGCGAGCTTCTAACCGCCAAAATTCAAATGTTAAAGGAGAAGGAAAGAAAAAAATAAAGAAGGCTGTTGCCTCGAGACTTCTTGGAGAGATCTTCTTTGTAATACAAGAAACTTATGCATGTATTCTCTCGAAGTCTCTTTTGTCATATGAACTTTGGTTACGTATTCACGTTACCAGAAATCTTCAAATGAAAAAAAGAAAAAGAAAACGGAACAACTGAATGCTTTATCGCATACCAAGAGCGATAAAGAAAAATATATAAAAAACATAGACATATATAAAGGTCCTTTTTACTAAACCAATGTTGATGCCTATGTTGTTCCCTTCATAATAAGTTTTCTGATGACATGTTTTACAAAGTAGTTTACACTTGATCATTAGTTGGCAGCTGTAGCTAACAGATACAGTGAAAATATAGACTAGGTCATCTGATCCTTTTTGGTTAGCAGAGCAGAAAGCGGCATATGCAGTGGTTATAAAGTCACTAAAATACATAATCTATTGGGGGTTAATGTGTTCTTATTATTTTTAAAGTAGATTTTGGGGCAGCTATGTATTTTCTGTGCTTTCATCTTGATATCTTCGTCCCCAATCTTATTGATTATATGAGTTGTTGGTTGATGGCAATACTGCTGGATTGGGGAAGCCAAAGCTGCAGACAGACCATTACAATAAATAAAAATTCTGTTATAAAAGGGTGAAATAATATATTGGGGCAGGCAAAATTCTGGATCCAAAGAAAAGAAGACAGTTCTGCTTAGAGAACGATCTTAGTTGTTACTGAAGTGATGCTTTTGCCTCACTAGTCAGTGATAGTAGTAGAAGACTGTTAGGGGGGTGGTGCAGAGTGAGGATGGCTACTCCTGACTTATAGTTACTACTTTCATCAGGACATGAGGACTGTTGTTATTTCCAAAGGTAGCCTTTACTTTTTAACTGCTTTTCTAATTAATAGTTTGCATTATGTTGGATTTATAGTGAATGGTGAAATTGGGATCTACTTAATCCACCTCCAGCTACATAAGTGCATACTACAATCTGACATTTTCACTAATATTCATAAAATATTGAATGTTTTACTGTCTGTAGACTACATTTTCTAGCAAAAGATATATTGCATGTTAACCACTGCCACTCTAACTGAAAAATATTGGTAAAATTTGTTAATGTATTTTGTTAAAAAGGACAACTTAAGGGAACACATTATTACTATAACCTCTAAAACTGAAGTGTCTTTGAAGGTTAAAAGCTGTGACTTCATTATATGATATTTTTATCAAAATCAAGCTACACTACATAGTTTCTTTAGACTCACATCTTTGGAAAGAAAAGCTATTGTTTTTGATGATTACACAGATCTATATACCTGCATAGATATTTGTGCAACTAAAATATTATCTTCTCATGTAAAAAATTCTCATTAGTACCTCTTTATTTTAAATATCTTTAATACCTTAAGAAATTATTTAAGGTTAATCAGATATGTCTTTTTTTTTTTTTAGGGGGAAGAAGGGAAAAAAAAAAGAAAAAAAACTGGTACTTTTATATCTTATATAAAAGGAAAATAAGCCTATAGGCTATATATTAATATGCTGATTCTATAGTAAATATTAACACTGTTGTGATTTCACAGACAAGTTCATACTGGAATGTTTTGTTACATGATAAATTTTCTTATTTTTATACATAAACTTCTTTACTGAATTCCTGGTTAAGTAGGTTTTGATCTAATGTAGTATACTAAATTAAGATCTGTATTAGTATAGAATAGACATAAATGAATATGATATACTATATCATGATACAAGTTTAAAGACACTGTTCTTAAAAAGTTTGAAAATTACATTATTTATGGTAATAGATGTTTTTCCACAATATCTCCTACATAGTAATACCTATACATCCTGGAGAATTAATAGGTTGTAGTTTGTTGATTCAATAAAATATTAGGTAGTAGCATTAGAGAACGATAGTCTTGAGCACTAAGGATGATAGAGGGTGGTATTGATGACTTCTTCATCAATCCAGGAACTAGATGTTCCATGGTTAGTTTTGTATATAGTTATATTTTCATCTTCTCTGAACATTACTTGTTAATTAAGTCCAGAATAGTATTTATCCATCAAAAGCTTAAAGTAATCAATGTCTGGGTTTAAATGTCTGTCTCTGAATACAAATGGTCTTAATAACCCTACTAAAAGAGGAAGGTTACTCAAATATCTAGCATCTAATAAAGCTGACATTATATTTTTGCAAGAAATGCACATTATTCAGAAAGATCTAGAAAAAATATTTTTAAAGGTTATAGTATTCCAGCTGAATCTCATTTCCAAACAAAGAGAAGAGGAACCATGATTCTGTGGAAAAATACATTACCAATGCCTAAAATAATTAACAGTTTCTCTGATAAAAATGGTATGTTGTGTCTAGTAGTATTGGAATTGAATAAGAAATATTTTACTTTAGCAAATATGTACTGGCTACCTAGTATTGGTGCTAAATCTGCAAATAAATATTTGGAAATAATAACAGCAAATTCTAAAGGAGATATCATTTTGGCAGCTGATTTTAATTGTATTCTATCATCTAAAGATACCACTAATGTCAGCAATATCAAGATACCTGCATCAGCAAAAAAATTGATAGATTTTGTCTCATTTCATAACCTAAAAGACATATACATAATCAAAGAGCAGAGGTCTCTCAATTTTACTCACTTTTCTTATAGATATGGTACATAGACGACTATTGATAAAGTGTTTATATCTGACAGCCTATTATCTAAGACTCAAGATGTAGTGATTACATCATGCCCTCTGCAGACCACAATGCCATACTATTTAAAATTACAATTAAACCAAATGATCTTATTCATTGGCAGAGACTACCAGCCTATATTATTAAGATAAAATGATTCAAAGAATGGTTTATAAAGGAAGTAAACTATTATATTGAACTTAATAATAATAATAACACAAATATAGTGTTTATTTGGGACTCTTTAAAATCTTATAAATATAGGAAAATAAAATCCTGGTATTTACATAAAAGGAAAGAATGGGACAAAGAATTATTAAATCTACAATTGAAAAGTGACACTTTAAAAAAGAACATACACCCAAAAGAATTGGGCTCAAATCTGGACTTAAAACAACGAAATCTCAAATATTTAGAAATTCTTAGTCATAAAGTAGCAATTAATTTAGAGAGGTTAAAATTACAATCTTATTCATCTATTCCAAAACATATGCATAGATTAGCAGCCAAAACAAAAAGTTTTCACAAGAGTAAACGCATAATTGAAATATTAGACACATCTAAACACAATTCAAAACCTTCTTCAGATCTAAAAGATATTTTAGAGATTTTTCATTCATATCATGAAACAATGAATAATTCAAACTTAAATTTTACTAATAATAGTTCAAAAATAGAATTTCTAAAAAACAATATAAATAATAAACTTTCTAAAGAACAAAATAATAGATTATTTAAATCAATATCATTAATAGAAGTTAAAGAAAGAATACAAAATCTTAAAAATAATAAAGCCCCTGGTCTTGATGGCATAATAGGTGAATTATATAAAATTTTCCCTGATTCCGATTTGAAGATATTAATGAAAGCACTTGAAGAATTTCGAATAAGTGACAAACTTTGTCCTTCTTGGAAATATTCGCTAATTTCTCCGATTCTAAAACAAGATAAGGACTCCAAATTTGTTTCATCATATCGTCCTATTTCCCTATTAAATATAGATTATAAAATATTTACGTCTATTTTAGCAAACAGATTAAATCAAATGATGCCGACTTTAATAAACAACGATCAAACAGGTTTTATACTGAACAGAAAAAGACTTTTAACTTTAATAGATTTTGCAAATAAAAAAAAATAATTCTCACTCATCAGTCTAGATCTAGATAAGGCATTTGATTCTATTAACTGGACATACTTATTTATGGTATTAAAATAATATAATTTCTCCTCGGAAATCTTAAACTTGTTAAAAAAATTATATGAAGGTTTTATAGCGTATATTAAAATCGGCACTTTTTTATCTGGCCCACTTCAAATTCTAAAAGGCACTAGACAAGGTTGCCCTTTATCCCCACTACTATTTGCATTAGCAATAGAACCATTTGCTAATTTTATAAGAAACAATATAAACATAAAAAGTTTTGATGTTAATGAGAACTATTCTTCTAAAATTTTACTCTTTGCAGATGATATCTTATTAACTATTGGAAATATTGATCCATCTATTGACCACATTATCAGATCATTAAAACTCTGAGGAAATCTCAAACCTTAGATTTAACCAAAACAAAACAGAAACTATTCTCATCAATAAAAAATTGAATAACACTATCTAATTACAATAACTTTAACTGGACCAATGATAAACTGAAATATCTATGGGTTCATATTCTGTCTAAATGGAAAGACACTATAAATATAAATTATAAAATTTTATTAAATAAAATCACAGAATACATTAATAGATGGAAGAAAATGTTCTTTACAATAGAAGAAAGATCATCTCTGATAAAAATGATTCTATTACCAAAAAATCTTTTTTATCTTCAAACACTATTGGCCCCTCCTTCTGGGAAACAACTTAAAAACATAAACACTATATTAATTAAATTCCTATGGTATCCTCAAAAACCAAGGATTAAATATGATTGGCACTATAAAAACTGGATTGAAGGAGGGATTGCTTTTCCAAATTTTGAGCTTTATGCTGATGCCATTATTCTTAATATAACAAGTCTGTGGTTACGTCCAAAATACCATTCAAATTGGAAAAATTTACACAAAACAATACTATTAACTAAATTTGACAAGTTTTTCAAAAACATATATTGTTCTGAAAATATTAAGCTATTTATAGTTATTAAAGAATTCTTCTTCAATAATGAGCAGGAAAAATCACATCTTATTCCTATAATTAAATACATCTTGCAAAATTTTAAAAAAGTAATGAATAAGAATCTTTTGAACAACAATTTGTCCATTCTAATGTTTCCAATAATCTTAACCAAGGGATGCTTTGATTCCTTTAACATGATGAAAATAAAAACTATGGAAGAAAATGGGTTATTATTCTGGCATCAGTTTTTAGGAACTAATAATATTCATGATACTACCTACCTTTTAGCCACGTATAATATCTACCAAAATAACTGGTTAAATATTCAAATCTTCAGAGAATTTATTTTAACAGAATTTAAAAGACATCATTTTCCTGCTATAACAGACCTCCCCAAAAAATTATCCATCCTCTTTGACTTCACCAATATAGGCTATAATAATGGTATTTCATTGTCAAGATTTTACAACATTCTTAGATCAGATCTAATAATATTAGACGACAATTTATGGAAATATATCAACAATTTCAATTACTCCCAAATACATATAAATGATAAAACTTTAATTCTCAGATCTGTTTACCATACTTCTTCTTCCACATATTGGAAAATTTTTACATGGAAATTCATTCATAGAAGTTTTATTACACCAAAAAAAGCCTCTAGAATAAGCAAGAAAGATTTTAATAGATGTTGGAGATGCGAGGAGCTAATAGATGTCGACTGGGCACATATGTTTTTAGAATGCAGAACAATAACCACATTTTGGATGGAGTTTAAAAATTTTATTAAAGCTTTGTGGTCGGACAGATGTGAGATCTCTGATTCTATGATACTTTTTAATGCACCAATGCCAAGGTATGTCCCACTGAATCAAATGAACCTCCTTTGGACTCTACTTGCTATAGCAAGAAAAACTATTACTAGAAATTGGAAATGTAAAAATAACCTCTCATTCAAGGAATTTATATATTTTACTAAGATTGTTTGTAGTAGGGAACTACAAACAGCTATGTTACACTCCTCAAACATGACTCATAAACAAATTGCCTGGATAAATCTTAAAAAACTACTAGATAAAATGTAATGTTATTGAAGATTTGGTATCTATTTTGGACCTTGTATATAGTTTTTGTTAAAATGTGATATTACGTTGTTTTTTCTTTTTAAAAATTGTATTTATACTATTGAAAATCAATAAAAAAAAATATGAGGAAAAAAAGAAAAGTTTGTAGTCTCTATAGGTAAGCTTTGTTAACAACCAATAAATTAGATGCCATTATATGTGATCGGGTAAATTGCATGAAAGCAGAGAAACTGTATGTAAGAAATAAATTATGAATTAAATAAACAAGTTTACTTGATTATACAAGTCTGGATTTTAAATCAACAAATAAGCATAGATTATGTTTGCTAGAAGGGCAAAGTATCCTCATGTATGTGAGTAGGTTCTAATCAAAACAAAAAGAATAAAAGAACAGAGAAGATTCCTTATGAGAGTGGGTTCATATTCATGGTTGTATATCTATCCCTTTTGTATGAGTGGATTTTCATCATGGGTGCCAGTGGGAGTGTTTTAAAAGAGCTGAAGTATGAGACTCCAGACAGGCATATGTTTAATAAGCATGGTAGAAACAGCTGTAATTATTTGATGAGATGCTCTGAGCACAATAAAAATGATAGCGCTGTACAATTTCCGGAAAAAGGGGCTTTTTAAGTATATTTAAGAAAATTTAAAAAATAAACTGAAACAGAAAAGGAATAATGAACCAGCCTCTTACTGGTCAGCAAAAAGACTGTATAAGCACCGTGAATGTCAAGGACAGAAGCAAACAGCGTGTGAAGAATGTCTGATAGCAAGTGAAAGGGTGTCTACCCATTTGAGGGCAGGTTGTGGTACTCCTTGCTGAAATACCTTCCCTAGACACAGCACAAATTACTGTCAGATGAAATATTAATATTAATAAGAATAGCCAATACAGGGAAACAATTATATAAAACACAAACATGGAGCTTTCACAAAGCATGTAGAGAAAACTAGAATGATTTCCTAATTAAAATGCTCCACTGAAAACTAATACCATAAGATCATCAAACAGTCTGTTGCACAGTTTCCATTGTTACCGATGAAGAATATTGATGGACCTCCTCTTTTATCAAAACTCAGAGGAAGAAACAGACTCTGATTCTTCTTGATATTTATGTAACAGATACACAAATGCACCCCTTATGAGAGGTATCAAATCCTATAGCCTCTCGGGATAGTGAGGCCGATCCAACCATAAGAGTAATATCCCCATGGACTGCAGTGGATTTCTATGTCATTGTAGATTCTCTACCCACAGTTCAAATACATTCCACTAAATATACCAAAAAAAAAAAAAAACTAGAAGGACATCTACAGTTACAAAATCCAACTACCAAAGATCTGAGAGCAGTTTTGAACATCCCCTGATATTTTCAGAAAAATATGAGAAAAATCCAATACAAGTGATAACATTCCAAAGTACACAGACAACTGATTTCTTGCTGCTAGAAATAACTTATTAAAAGCTAGTACCACAGCATGTTCCCCACACCCGACTGGCCAGAATTAAAAAACCCAAGACTGGCACAGTAAGTCAGGAGGAAAAGGTAACCACCCACACCACAAATCCAGTCTCACACAGACCTATTGCATCTGCATACCCAACACATAAACACACAAAAACACACTCGGAGGCTCTAAATAAAAATCTGTCTAAACAGCAAAGACCTCCTAAGCAGATATCCAATCAACAGTCACCCCTCAACAATACCCACGAATCACATATCTCACAAAATCAGTGTGCCTCACAATCACAGCCCTTAAGGCCAAACAACACACCAAATACACTTGTTATAGGGGACTCTATTGTCCGGCACACTGATGTCCCGCTCACCAGACTGAACAAGGAGAAGGTCACTGTAAGCTGCCTGTAGGGTGCCAGGATCCGCCACATAACGCAAGCACTCAGGTCACTCCAAAGCAAGTACAAGTATGACTCCATCATTGTCCATGCTGGTGTGAATGACCTGAGATGTACCTCCCTGGACTACATGAAAAGAGACATAGAGGAGCTCTCTGGCCATGTAGCCCAGGCTGGTATGACCCTGACCTTGAGTAGCATCTTGCCCTCACCAAGAATGATGCCACAGTATAAAGACAAAATGATCAGTTTCAACAATTGGCTAAAGTATTGGTGTCATTGAAAGGGGATCCAGTGTCTGTCAGCCTGGGATGACATGCTCGACAAGCCACGTTGCGTCGCTAGGGACAGCTTGCACCTGTCACCCTTAGGCTTTTGTACTGGCCAAGGCTCTTGCCACCCCCCATAGTGCCTTTTTTAGGGAAGGCTCAAAGGACAAAGCCACCTCCATAGACAACCCAAGGATAAAAAAACTAAAGGTAATGCTACTCAATGCCAGAAGTCTAAACCTCAAGATGCACGCACTCGAGGCTCTCCTCAGTATGGAGAAAATCAATGTCTGTACAGTAACAGAAACCTGGTTCAAGGCTCCTGAGAGCACCCCAGCACTACCAGGTTATAACTCGTACCATGCGTTTCAGCCCCAAAACTCGGACCGAAGCACAAAAGGAGGGGGAGTATCTATATTCAGCAACGATACCTACACCTCCAGGTTAGTGGCACTGCACAAAGCATTGGAAACCATCCATGTGCAACTAACAGTGGGCAAAACTGCCTTTCAGTTTGTAGCCTGCTACAGAACACCCTCCCTATTACAGGAACCCCACTTGGCATTCCTGAGAACACTGGAGAATATGAAGGTCTCTCTAAACACTGTTATTGGGTGACTTCCACTACCCAAGCATTGACTGGGAAAACTACTCAAGCCCAAACACTATCGCCCAATGGTTCCTTGAATTTATAAACTCTAACGCAATGGAACAACTGGTCACCACTCCCACAAGAGGGAACAACATATTGGACCTGGTCATCACCAACATGGGGACTCTATGTTCCACACCAGAGGTAAACCCCTCATTGGTAAAATCAGACCATAAACAAATTTCCCTGGACATCCATATCCTGTCCCCACCCCCAGCCAAGGAAATCACTGTAAAGAATTTCTCAAAAGCCAACTTTGCACTTCTCAAGACTGAGGTGGAATCCTTCAAAGCCCCTGGGCCAGAGGATAATACAGCCCAATCCGCAGAATCCTTTACAAATGCATTCTATGAGCACCTGCAGGAATGCATGGATCGTGCTATCCCAAATAAAACCAAGACTCACTCCTCCAAAAACAGGAGACAGTCTGGTGGACCCCGGCCATAAATAAGCTATACAACAGAAGGAAGAAGCTACTACATGACAGAGCAAAATCCCAAAAAGGGAAGGCATCTCTGATCAGTATTAGCAAGAAACTTCGATCCCTCATAAAATCATCAAAGGCCAGCTTCGAAAGAAAAATTGCCCTAGACACTAAAGATAATCACAAGGCCTTCTTTAGTTATGTCAGGAACATGGGCGGAAACTCCCAGATATGCTCTGAATTGTTGCATAACGGTACAAAATATACCAAACCTACAGACATAGCCAACATCCTGGAAGACAGATTCAGCGCAAACTTCTCCCCCCTTCCCCCCCAAAGGAGCAAATGCCTATCCCAACTGAATGTAACCTCCCTGACATCACAGATGCACAGGTGAAAGCTGCCCTCTCCAAAGCAAAACACACAGCATCTATGGGACCGGACGGTGTCCCAGGCTGTGTCTTACACGTGCTCCAAGAAGAACTGAACCCTCACATTAAGTCACTGTTCAAACTTAGCCTTACTACAGGATATGTACCCAAAGAATGGCGTACAGCTACAGTGGTCCCACACCACAAAGGTGGTGCCACAACGGACCCCGGAAACTATCGCCCCATAAGCCTGACTAGTCTGGTTTGTAAAGCTATGGAGCGTATTATCATGGAACTCATAAACAAAGACATTGGGAGCCTCCAGACACTGGACCCTACCCAATTCGGCTTTAAGGGCAGATCTTGCCTCTTAAACCTAGTTGATTTCTCTGAAACAGTTACCAAAGCCATAGATGAGGGCAAGGTAGTCCACACAGCCTACCTGGACCTCGCAAAAGCCTTCGACACAATACCCCACTCGGGCATCATAAATAAGCTTACCAGCTTAAATATCAACCCCTATATCACAAGATGGGTTGCAAACTGGCTCAGAGATAGAACCCACATGGTCAGAATCGCAGGTGCCATGTCCGAATCCAAACCAGTTACAAGTGGCGTCCCACAGGGCTCAGTTCTGGGACCTCTCTTGTTCGGTATATACTTCTCTGAGGTTCAGGCTAACACGGGGGGATTATGGATGACAAAGTTCGCAGATGACTGCAAACTGGGGGCCATAATCAAATCTCCAGCTGACACAAGCATCCTCCAAAAGGGTCTCACAGAGACGGATGCTTGGTGCCAGAGCCACGGCCTCAAGCTAAATGCTAAGGTGCCCACAAACTACCACATAGGTGGTAATCCATTAAGTACGGAAGAAGTAATTAAAGATTTGGGGACCAATGTAGATAGTAATCTCTCCTTTGATAATCACGTTGCCAAAGTGGTTAGAAAGACTTTCTATATAGCCCACCTTATCAAAAGGGTTCGCATCTAGATCAAGAGAGGTCATTGTGCCCCTCTACTCGTCACTCATCAGGCCCATAATTGAATACAATGCCCCTTTTGGGATGTACCTTACCCGACACCTGCAGCAACTGGAGAGACCCCAAAAGTACCTCACCAAGAGGATCATGGGCTACAAACAGATGTCCTATGCAGCTCGACTAAAGAAACTCCAGCTCTACTCAGTTGCTTACCGCCTACTCAGAGGCGATTTATGCCTGACGTACAAAGCCATGTCAAACCCAGAATTAATGGACATGCTCCACCTCAAAAAATCCAAGTCCCTTAGAGCTACATGCTCCAGGGACCTAAACCTCAGCACAAAAATAAATAGGACATGCTGGAGGGACAGATTCATTTCCCAGAGGCTCCCCTCACTCTGGAATAGAATCCCAATTCATGTTAGACATAGCCCCTCGCTGACCCTCCAAGCGAAATCTGGACGTGTGGATGGGAAATCGCAAATTCACCCCTGGGATCTTTTCTGTGTCCCTGCTAGACAGAGGCACAGTAAACTAATCTTAAAAGGGTACCTTCTGTGACCTACTTTACAGAGGCACAGTAGGCTAATCTAATAGGGAGGCGGAAGCCAAATACAGTCTGGCTAGGCTTATAAATGCCCTAGGGCAGATAGCCTAGCATCTACCTATGAACCTATAATGTACAGAAAATGAATCTATTTGATACATATTTGCAATGCATGACAGACATGTCTGAACCCTTTTCTGGACACCCAGCACCTACGGAAGGAACAGCAGCCAGTGGGCTGTTGGCTGCTTTTCCAGAAGGCTTTATACCTCCAATTCAAGAACAAATTAAAAAGGTCTGTTTAAACTAAGTCTAGGTATTAATTTAATTATTAACCAAGCACAATATGTAGCAGATAATCCACTCAAAAGCTAGTAAATATTCAACTTCAACACAACAGTTCAATACCGTATCACTGGGACAGGAAGCAGAAGAAAGAAGAGTGAAGTAAAAGATGGATTTAGTTTCTTCCAACCACAATCTCCAGGACAGTATCAACAACCTTACTATCACTGAATGGTGCCACAATGTGGCTGTAAACTCATTAGGACAGCTACAAACAGGAACCACACCTATTTCCCTTAGTACCACTTGTCTAAGAAAGTCCCTTTGTCAACACGACAGTGCAAAACTCATCTCTCCCTGTTCTTATCAACACATGAGCAATCAGATCTAGGATTACTTTTGTAAAAGCTTCCACTTTCTACCAAAACAGTTTGGGAAGTAGGAATGTCTGGAGTTATTTTATTAGTTATCCAGAAACAAAACCTGTTCTTATTCAAACTGTTGCACTAAAGTACAACACGTTTTTATTGTAGGAAGTACTGCCGCTTTAAATCTTTCAAGTAGAGATTTACTATGTAAATTGAGATTTATGGTTTATTGTACCCAAGGTAGCATTTTTACTGACATTCCAAACAAACCTTTACGGTTGAATTCAACTAATATCTGTGCAGATGAGGATACCCTCTTTGCTGTTTTAACATAAAAGCGAACTTCAGACACTGCTCATTTGGAGGGATTAGAAGTAATCCCACCACAGCTCTGGGCTACCTACAAAAATGAGGTAAGGCTCATAAAAGATGCAAATTTTGTGCATATAATCTTAAAACCATGTGAGCTCCCGTCTACAGTAGTTCAACATCCTCTGTTAGCTGAAGCAGAGAAAGGAATCAAACATGTAATTTCTGCTTTACTCCAACAAGGTACAGTGGAAATAAAAAGTGTACACACCCCTGTTAAAATGCTAGGTTTTTGTGATATAAAAAAATTAGACCACAATAAATAATTTCAAAACTTTTCCCACCTATAACCTGTACAATTCAATTGAAAAACAAACAAATCTGTTAGGGGAAAAAATATAAAAAAAAATAAAAAACATACAATAAGCTGGTTGCATAAGTGTGCACACCCTTAAACTAATACTTTGTTGAAGCATCTTTTGATTTAATTTTAGCATTCAGTCTTCTTGGGTACACACCTGCCATCAATTAAAGAGATTCGGAATAACCCCAAACAAAGTTCAGCTGTCCTAGTAGGATTTTCCTGACATTTACTCAGTTGCCTACTACAGCAAAAGTCATGGTTCGCAGAGAGCTTACAAAGCATCAAAGGGATCTCATTATTGAAAGGTATCATTCAGGAGAAGGGTACAAAAAAATATCCACAGCATTGGATATACTATGGAACACAGTGAAGACAATCATCAAAAAGTGGAGAAAATATGGGAAAACAGTGACGTTGCAAAGAACTGGACGCCCCTCCAAAATTGATGAAAAGACCAGACGAAAACTGGTCAGGGAGGCTGCCAAGAGACTTACAGCAACACTGAAGGAGCCGCAGGAATTTCTGGCAAGTACTGGTTGTATACTACATGTGACAATGATCTCCCGTACACTCCATATGTCTGATTATGGGGTAGAGTTGCAAGATGGAAGCCTTTTCTTACACAGAAAAACATCCAGGCCCAGATAAAATTTGCAAAACAATACATAGAGTCTCTCAAAAGCATGTGGGAAAATGTGTTATGGTCTGATGACCCCAAGGTTGAACATTTTGTCCATAATTCCAAAAGGTACGTTAGACACAAAAAGCAACACTTTGCATCATCAAAAGAACACCATCCCCACTGTGAAGCATGGTGGTGGCAGTATCATGCTTTGGGGTTGCTTTTCTTCAGCTGGAACTGGCGCTTTAGTCAAGGTGGAGGGAATTATAAACAGTTCCAAACACCAGTCACTTCTGGCCCAAAACCTTCAGGTGTCTGCTAGAAAGATGAAGAGGAATTTTACTTTTCAACACAACAATAACCGCAAGCATACATCCAAATCAACAAAAGAATGGCTTCACCAGCAGAGAATTACATTTTGGAATGGCCCAGCCACAGCCCAGACCTAAATCCAATAGAAAATCTGTGGGTTGACCTGAAGAGGGCTGTGCAGAAGAGATGCCCTCGCAATATGACAGATTTAGACTGCTTTTGGAAGGAAGAGTGGGCAAATACTGCCAAGTCAAGATGTGCCATGCTGATAGACTCCTACCCAAGAAGACTGGTGAAAGAGAAGAACCTATTGCAAATCATACCAGATGAAAAAACAGACACCTCTGTGTCTAGAAACAAAGCCTAAGGACTTAATTGTGTCATCCGGACAGAATTCAGGACTGACAGTGAGTGACTTACCATTCAAATTAAATGTGGATGTGAAATAGAGTGACTCTACATCATCTTGATCGGAGATAAAATTTAAGTGATTTTTCTTCAGCATAAACATTATTTTTCCTTTATTCAGAAACAAACGATGAGGCTTCATTATGCTTTCTGGACAACAGACTAGATAATGTATCAAGTAATCAAAGGTCATTTGTGGGATTATACACAACCAACACTTTCAGTTGGAGTTTATTTGAAACAGGCTTTATATGAACTATAAATGAGCAATCCAACACAGCCATGTTTGCAGTTTCTTCAAAACTCTCTCCAGCCCAAACAAATTATATTTTCATATGGACCTATTACCAGAACAGCTAGTGATTTTTGTCATCATTTTATTTTGTCTACTTTTGTCATCTGGAACCATGCGTGCATCATCATCATCTGCAATCATCAGAAAGTACAGTTGTGTACACTTACCATAAATGTAGATGTTTGAGTGTATTCACTGTTGCAGTCATTGCATTTAGGTTATCCCTGCCAGGGTAGCCCTCGGCCAGACCCAATACCAGAGACTTAGTATTTCTGTGTCGGCTGCTGTCACTTGAGGACTGACGTCAGGTCGTCAGTCGTATAAAGTAAGGCAGCCGATGCCATTACAACAGTTTTTCTTGCCCTAACCTGTCAGGAGTCCCCAAGTAGGAGGCCAGGCTCTGGTGGAAGAACCCCACCAGTGGAAAATAAATATCAATATGTCCCTTGTAAGGAAAGGAGAACAATAAGGAAGAATGGTAATAAAAGAAAAAGGGGGATGGAGGGAGGGAAACCAGAACTACAACAGTGAATACACTCCAACATCTACATTTATGGTAAGTGTACACAACTGTACTATGTTCTTCATGTTTCACTGTTGATTCCCAAAGCTGAGGAAATGGGTGGAGGCAGTCAAGGAAACTAGTGGCTGGCTAGGATGCCGTGCAAGACTGCAGAGGCAAACCCTGTCCTGGATGTGGATAAGAGATGCAGGTGGTAATGCTGGGTAAAAGTGTGAACAGATGTCCTGGTGGCAGCCTCCAGGATGTCCCTGGTGGGGACTCCTCTAAGGAAAGCTGCAGAGGTGGAGGCTGCTCTGGTGGAGTGTGTCCTGACCCCCTTGGGGGAGGCTTTCCATGTTGTTTGTAGCAGAAATGGATGCAGTGTGCTATCCATTTGGAAATGGTTTGTTTGGAGATGGCTTTGCCTTCTGCCCCTGTAGAAAACTAACCAGCAATTGATTAGACTTTCTGAAGGATTTAGTCCTGTCTAGATAGAATCTGAGCTGAAGAATCCTTCCCCCCTTGTTCTGGGGATTAGGAAAAAAGGTGGGCAAATTAATGGATTGGTTGAGAGCCACACTGGACACCACCTTGGGCATGAAGGATGGGTTAGTTCTGAGGGAAACCCTGTCTGCATGGAAGATGATGAAGGGTTCCACAGCCATGAGTGCTTGCAACTCAAAGACTCTTCTGGATGAAGTGATGGCCAAAAGGAAGGCCGTCTTCCAGGAGAGAAAATTTAGCTCTGCAGAAGAAGCTGGTTTGAAAGGGGGTGTGGTGAGCCTTTCCAACACAAAGTTAAGGTCCCAAGCTGGTGTTGGTGCCCTTCTGGGTGGCCTCAAGTTGCTAGCCCCTCTTAGGAACTGTTTGATCAAAGGGTGTGAGAAAAGGGGCTGCTCAGTGTGAAAATGAGCAGAAATAGCAGAGGCATGGATTTTTATAGAGGAGAAAGAGAGGCCACTGTGTAGTAGGTCAGCTAAGTAATCCAGGATGAGAGGGAGGGAGGGAGGGAGGGCTGTGCCATATTGGCTCCCTTAGCCTGGATCCAGGTGCAGAACCTTTTCCATTTATTAGTATAAGACTTTTTGGTGCTAGAGTGTCTGGCATCACAGATAACATCCAGAACCTGTTTACTGAGGTTGGCAGATTGGTTTGGGGTTAGGGAATAAGCCAAGCTGCCAAACTTAGTGTCTGCAATTGGGGATGCATGAATTCCCCTTCCCTCTGGGTCAGGAGGTTTGGAATCTGAGAAAGATGCCATGGAGGCAGTGGGGACAGGCTGCGCATCAAGGGCTACCAGTGTTGACAGGGCCAGTCTGGAGCTATAAGAATGGTCCTTGTTTTTCCTCCCATATTTTGAGCAGTACCCTGGGGATGATAGGTAGGGGAGGAAAGGCATAGACCAATAGATTGACCCAGGGGAAGGACAGGGCATCCACCGTCTAAGCCATACAGTGATGCTCCCTGGTGCAGAATTTGCTGAGCTGATGGTTGGTGTGGGAGGCAAAGAGGTCGACCTTCAGGGTTCCCCAATTCTGAGTTATTAGGGTGAAGGTACTTCTTCTGAGTTGCCACTCATGTGGGTCCAGAAGACTTCTGCTTAATTGGTCTGCCAGAGAGTTGAGAGAGCCTGTTAGGAATTGTGCTAACAGGTGTAGTTGCATGGCAAAGGTTGTGTGCCAAAGGGTCATGGCCAGCCTGCATAGAGGGTAGGAGTGAGTTCCTCCCTGCTTGTTGATGTACTACATCACAGTGGTGTTGTCTGTTTTGATCAGGAAAGCCCCTGGAGAGAGAAGGGGCTTGAAAGCTTTGAAGGCATGCTGCACAGCCATCATCTCTTTTTGACTGATATGCAGAGGGATTTGCTGTGGGCTCCATTGGCCCTGTATGCACCTGCTACCCAGGTGTGCACCGCAAGCATAGTCTGATGCGTCTGTGGTGAGGGTCTGGGTGAAGAGAAGGGCAGTCCCTTGTTGAGGGAGCATGCTGTTGCCCACCAAAGAAAATATTTTCTGAGGCACGGAATTATAGGTAGAAGAGTTTCTAGGTCTTGAGAGTCTTGACACCAAAGGCTCTTTAGGTACCATTGAAGTTTCCTCATATGCAGTCTGGCCTATAGAATGAGTAGTATGCAAGATGCCATGAACCTCAGAGCTTGCAGTACCTTCCTTGCAGATAGCTGGGACCTGGTGGCTACTTGAGAGAAGTAGGTTGTCAAGAAAATTTGTTTTTCTCTGGTGTGAGGTATGCCATCTGGGATGCTGTGTCCAGACTTGCTTCCAGAAAGATTATCCTTTGTGTGGCACCTGCTTGGATTTCTTTTCATTGATTGTGTACCCTAGAGAGGTTAGGGGGGTCTTTACAAAGGCCAAGTGCTTGAGCAGCTTTTCCTGGCTGTCTGCATGAATAAGGCAGTAGTCTAAGTAAGGGTAAATCTAAATATTTCTTTGTCTGCAAAAGGCAATGACCAGAGCCAGACATTTTAACTCTGGGAGCAGTAGATAAGCCAAAGGGAAGTGCAGAGAACTGTTGAGATCCTGCCCTGAGGTGGAGATATTTCCTGCATGATTCCCTGATAGGAATGTGGAGGTAGGCCTCTTTTAGATCTAGGGTGGCTAGCCAAGCGTCCTTGGAGAGAATGGGTAGCAGCTACTGGATGGTGAGCATTCTGAATTTTGGGATCGCCAGGAAGGTGTTTAGAAAGGATAGAGTGAGGATGGGGTGCCAGGTGGCCTCTTTTCTGGGTACCAGAAATAGTCTGGAATAGAAACCTTGGCCTGTCTCTTCTGCAGGAACATGCTCTACTGCCCTCACAGGGAGCAGGGAAAGGATTTGCTTTTGAGCCTCTGCCCACTGATTTGGTGGTAGATCTGGGAACCCTTTTGGGGTTGGAAGGGTGTAGAAGGAAAATTTGTATCCCTGAGGCACAAAGTTCAGAGCCCAGTGGTCCTTGGTAATGGTGCCCCAAATGCTTGAGTGAAAAGAGAGTTTGCCTCCTAGGGCTAAGTGAAGGTGGGCAGAGGGAGGTGGTGGAGGAGGTGAGTCACTGTGAGTTCTTACCATAAGGGCGTGGCTTAGAACTCCCTGGTTCTGAAGTGGAGGTAGTCCACTGCTTAGATCTCTGCATTCCTTGTGGCAGCTGTCTGAGGGGTCTGTTTCCATGGGGCCTAGGCTAGGCTAGTTTACTGGGAGCAGGAAAGGACCAGTGTTTGGAGGGGCAATGCCTGCTGAACCTAGAGTGCTGGACCTGCAAGAAATCCTTAACTGTTTGCATGGATTTTGCTTTTCCTTCCATCTTTTTTAAGACCTCTTCTGCCTTAGTGCCAAATAAGTTATCTTTGTGCAAGGGAGCATCCAACAATTTAGATTTGATATGGTCTGGCAGGGGCTGTTCCTTAAGCCATGCATGCCTTCTAATGACAGATCCAGTGGCTGCTGCCCTGCAAGAAGAATTCTAGGGCATCAAAACAACAGTGCCAGGCATGTTTAGTTACTTGACTTGCAGAATGCATTAACTATTGTAAATCTTTAGATTCTGCCCAAGCAAGAAAGGAAGACATTTTTTGTTTAAGGAGTTCCAAGGTATGTTGCTGAAATTTCAGCATATGGAACTGAAAATATAGTGCTCTGATAGCAAGAGTAGCTGAGGTGTATAATTTTTTACCCAATCTGTCCAGTGCTTGGGAATCCCTGTCTGAGGGGGTGGGATTCTTAGCAGAGGTTGCTTTAATCCCTTTTGGCCCTTGATAAATGACCTCAGAGTCAGCTGTAGGATTTTTAAAAATATATTTGTGTGAGTCAGGGACTCTGTAGTACCTGACTGGTTTTCTGGGAGCTAGAGGAAGGGCGTCAGGAGTCAAGCTGGATTAGAGGAAAACATCCTCCACAGCATCCAGGACTGGGGGGAAGGCCAAGGGTCTGTGTTGTGGAAGATCTAGGAATTCCCCGAGTCTCTTTTTTTTGACTGAAGGTAGTCCTGACTCTCCCACCGGAAATGCTCCCTTAAAATATGCAGGGTTGCATGTCTTTATATTCAGATGCATCAGATTCATCTGACTCTTGTTCAGACAAAACTACAGGGGAAATATCTCTTATCCTTTTGGAGGGCGTAGCTTGGCTTCCCCTGATCAGCATGATAAGGTCTTCTGCCATTTTAAGAATTTGAGACTGAGGCAAGGTAGCAAGCGCCTGAGAGTGGGTCATCGGTTTCTTGGGTGTGGTTCGTGCCCTGGACCTAAGAAACTCGGTCATTTTTGAAAAAACTGTAGTGGTAAAAGAAGATGTCAGTTTGTGTCGAGATTTGGTTTGGTAGTGCGAAGGACTTCCTTGGAAGCCGGTGCCTGCTCAGTGGCTCCGGACTCATCCAAGGTGGAGACGACCACAGGATCCTTAGTCGAAGAAGAGTTTTGTGGCATACTGGACTCCGAAAGGCTCTGGTTAGCGGCCTGCGAATCAACAGAAGCGGGCATCAGGGGCTGCTAAAGCACCTCACTGTGTACTGGACAACGGATGACTAGCTTAACAGAAGCGTCGTTGGTAGGTTTGGACCTCTGTGGTCTGTCTCTGTCTTTATCTTTATAGGTTCATAGATTAGTACTAGGCTAACTACCCTTGTGAGCCATTTTAAGCCTAGCCAATTATCCCTTGTGAGACTCAAACCCTGCACCTTGTGTTTGTAAGGCAAACACCTTAACCATTAGGCCACCCTCCCAACCCCTTTTTTTGGAAGATCTGCTGTTGGATGGTTTACTGAAGCCATATCGGAATTCGAGGACTGTAAGCGAAAATATCTGTCTACAATAAAGGCCCAACGATGGATAGTTCTGACATTGAACAAAGCATGGAAGTGACAACAGGGACGTCGTGGTCTGGGCCTACACAAGTGACAGTAAGAGTGGAAGTCTCGGTCTGGTATTTGCTTTCCACAGGTGAGGCAACTATTAACTTTTTCTGAAATAGGTTAGTGCAAGAAAAAAGGATCCCCATCAGGGTACTTAGCTTTACAAGACTTCAACTTCAGTTCGGTAGATGAAAACTCAGATAGCGGTTGATCGGCACTCATGCAAACTACTTCTGCTTCGGGCTCCACGGCAAGAAAGACTGATGTAATGCAGTCGGCTGCCTTAACTTATACTAATGATGACCTGACGTCAGTCTTCAAGTGACAGCAACCAACGCAGAAATACTAAGTCTCTTGTATTTGGGCCGGCCGCGGGCTACCCTGGCTGAGATAACCCAAATGTGATGACTGCAACAGTGAAACATGAAGAACATCTTAAGTACTGAATCATTTCTTATTAGAGATAAGCATATCACTAAAATAGAGACAGGTGCTTGGTCAGAAATTACTCAAGACAGTACAGTTGTGTACACTTACCATAAATGTAGATGTTCGAGTGTATTCACTGTTGCAGCCATTACACTTGGGTAAATCCTGCTGGCAGGTTGCCCTCAGTTGGCCTGAATTCCAAAGTCTTGGGTCCTGCATCAGTTGCTGTCACCCCTTCCTTGATGTCAGCTCGTCAGGGGTATAAAGGATGCAGCCGACGCCATTTTCTTCAGTTTTTCTTGCCCCAGATGTCAGGTGCCCACTAAAGGGTAGCCAACATTATATATATTTATATATAAAAACACATGCACCAATATAAACTTTAGCTTCATCTACAAGCAAATACACCACAAAGGTTGTATAAATCAGAGAAGGAAAGATAAGTTCCAGCAGAAATAAGGGGGATGGTGGGTGGGTAACCTGGACTGCAACAGTGAATACACTCGAACATCTACATTTATGGTAAGTGTACACAACTGTACTATGTTCTTCGTGTTTCACTGTTGCAGTCATTACATCTGGGTAGAGTCCCAAAGCTATGGTTGGGAGGCTGGAGCTAAACAGCATTAGGTGCAGCTATGAGGCCCTGCAGAACTGCAGTGGCAAAGCCTGCCCTGGATTTAGAGTAGAGTGGCAGATGATAATGCTTTGTAAAAGTGTGCACTGAACTCCAAGTAGCAGCTTCTAAAATGTCTTTGGTTGGTACTCCCCTGAGAAAGATTGCTGAAGTGGCTGCAGCTCTGGTTGAATGAGGCCTAATGCCCTTAGGCACTGGCTTGCCATGCTGTAAATAGCAGAACCAAATGCAGTGGCCTATCCACTTTGAAATAGTCTGCTTGGAGATAGCCTTTCCTTGTGATCCTGCAGCATATGCCACTAGTAATTGCTCTGTCTTCCTGAAAACTTTGGTTCTGTACAAATAGAATTTAAGCTGTCTGTGTACATCCAAAGAATGCATAACTCTCTCCCCTTGTTCTGTGGATTTGGATAAAAAGTTGGCAAATGAATAGTTTGATTAAGGGCCACACTGGACACCACCTTAGGCAAAAATGTTGGGTTTGTCCTCAGAGAGACCCTGTCTGGATAAAAAATGATAAAAGGTTCCACAGCCATGAGTGCCTGTAGCTCTGATACTCGTCTTGCAGAAGTTATTGCTAGGAGCAGAGCTGTTTTCCAAGATAAGAACTTTATATCAGCAGTAGCAGCTGGCTCAAAAGGAGGCATGGTGAGTTTTTCCAAGACATAGTTGAGATCCCATGCAGGTATTGGTGATCTCCTTGGAGGCCTTAAGGTTTTGGCTCCTCTGAGGTACTGCCGTAATAAAGGATGAGAAAAGATTGGTGGCTCTGTATTGTAATGAGCCAAAATGGCAGAGGCATGAATTTTAATTGATGAAAAAGATAGGCCTTTGTCCAGCATTTCAGTTAAGTATTGCAAAATCTGAGGAATATTTGGTACAGCTGTATCAGTTCCTTGTGTCTGGTTCAAAGCACAAAATCTCTTCCATTTTCCAGCATAAGATTTTCTAGTACTAGGACTTCTGGCTTCCAAAATGACATCTATCACAGCTTTACTGAGAGGTGTGCTTTGTATGCCTACACTATCCACCATGCTGCCAGGTTTAGAGTCCTGAGTTGGCTGTGCAGGCTATGACTGTTTTGTTGGGACAGTAGATAAGGTATTTGAGGTAAGGTCCAGGCTGGGCATTGAGACAAGTTCCTTAAGATTGAATAACCAGTAATGGCGGGGCCAGTCTGGGGCAGTCAGTATCATCTTTGGCTTCTCCTGTCTGACCTTTAAGAGTACCTTGGGGAGGAGAGGCAGCATATATTGATAGGTTTTTCCAGCTGAAAGATAGGGCGTCCACTTTCCTTGCTTGTCTGTGATAAATCCTTGTGCAGAATATTTTTAGTTGGTAGTTGTGAGGGGATGCAAATAGATCTATGTCCGGGCATCCCCATTTCCTTGTTATCATGCTGAAGACTTGTGGATCCAGCTGCCACTCATGGGGATCCATGAGGTTTCTGCTTAGTTCATCTGCCAGAGTATTTTCCTTTCCTGGCAGGAATTGTGCCTGCAGATGAACTTGGTAAGTCAATGCTGTGTCTCACAAAGCCATGGCTAGTCTGCAAAGGGGGTAGGAATGTGTGCCCCCCTGCTCATTTATATACCACATGACCATGGTGTTGTCTGTCTTTATCAGTAGTTGGCCGGGATAAAGTAGGTCCTTGAAGGCTGTCAGGGCATTTTGGACAGCTAGCATCTCTTTTTGATTGATATGTAGATGCATTTGGTTTGCGGACCATGTGCCCTGAATGCATCTTCCTGCCATGTGGGCCCCCCAGGCATAATCTGATGCATCCGTTGTTAGGTTTTGCCTGACTGGGGGTAATGTGAATAGCTGTCCCTTGTTCTGGTGACAAGCCTTCGCACACCATCGAAACTCCTGTTGTAGGCATAGAATGAGAGTAATCATTGTTTCCAGGCTGTGGCAATGTTGAGTCCAAACACTTTTTAGGTACCACTGAAGTTTCCACATATGCAGTCTTGCATATGGAATTAGTAGGATGCAGGATGCCATGAAGTCCAAAGCCTGCAGAATTTTTTCTTGCAGATAACTGGGCCTTTGTTGCCAATATTTTGAAATAGGTAGTCAGTTGGCTTTGTTTGTCTGGCGTGAGATAAGCCATCTGGGCAGTTGTATTTAAGTTTGTACCTAGGAATATTATCTCTTGGGAGGGTACTAGTTTTGATTTCTTTTCGTTGACTGTGTACCCTAGGCATGTTAGAAGCCTTTTCACAAACGCCAGATGCTGTAGAAGAATGTCCTTGTTCTCTGCTTTAATTAGGCAGTCATCCAAGTAAGGCTATATTTGTATTCCTCTTTGTCTGCAGAATGCAATTACTGGTGCCAGGCACTTTGTAAAGTCCCTGGGTGCAGTAGATAAGCCAAAGGGCAGTGCAGAGAATTGGTAATGCATTGAGCCAGCCTTGAATCTGAAGTATCTTCTGCATGATTGCCTGATTGGGACATGCAGGTATGCCTTTTTTAGGTCTAAAGTCACAAGCCAAGCCTTCGTAAGGTCAACATTTTGAATTTTGGTATATCCAGGAATGTGTTTAGAATAGATAGGTCCAGTATTGGTCTCCAGGCTTTGTCCTTTCTGGGTACCAAGAACAGTCAAGTAAAATCCTTGTCCCTGCTCTTGCTCTGGTACTTGTCGAATGGCCCCCATGTCCATGAGGGATGAGACTTGTATTTGTGCCTCTGCCCATTGATTTTTTGGCAGATCTGGCTAACCACTTGCCTTTGGCACAGTATGGAAATGGAACTTGTAGTCTTGTGACACTATGTTTAGAACCCACTTGTCCTGGGTTATAATGTGCCAATTTTGAGAAAAAAGTGCTATTTTTCCCCCTAAGGGTGCTGCCAGGAGATAAGTGCTTGGTGCAGGCAGGGGGAAGTCATTGGGATTGTTTCCTGTAAGGTTGTGATTTGTCTTCTCCACTTTTGGAGGTAGAAGCACCCCATTGCTTTGACCTGTATGAACCTTGCACCTGGGATCTGCCTCTAGGGCGTCTGACACAGGAAAGGACCAGTTCTTTGTAAGCCAGTGTCTACTAAACCTAGGTGGCTGTACTTGTAAAAAAATCTTTGACAGTTTGCATAGATTTAGCTTTGTCCTCCATTTTCTTTAACACCTCTTCTGCTTTAACACCAAAGTATCATGCTGTAAAGGTACATCTAATAATTTAACTTTAACATGATCAGGCAGATTTTGTTCCTTTAACCAAGCATGCCTCCTAATTACAGAACCCGTAACTACGGCCCTGCAGGAGGCCTCCAGAGAATCAAAACCACATTGCAAAGTATTGCTTTCCAACTTGTTCAGCTGCATGCAATAAATCCTGCATTTCCTTGTTTTCTGCACATTCAGAGTTTAACAACATTTTCTGTTTAAGCAATGCCATGACATGTTGCTGATATTTGAGCATATGAAACTGACAGTTTAAGGCCCTTATAGCCAAGGTAGCAGATGTGTAAACCTTTTTCCCCATCTGTCCACTGCCCTAGAAGCTCTGTCAGAGGGGGTAGGGTTTTTTGCAGCAGAAGCCTTAGCCCCTTTGGGACCCTGTGAAATAGTTTCTGGGTCTGCAGCAGGGTTTTTGAAAAGGAATTTATGAGTCAGGAACCCAGTAATATCTGTCAGGCTTAACAGGAGCTGGAGGTAAGGAGTCAGGGGTCAGACTAGACTCTGAAAACACATCTACAATGTCTAACACAGGTGGAATGGCTAGAGGCCAGTGTTGAGGTAGTAAAAGGAAGTCCCTGAGCTTCTTTTTAGATTCTGAAAAATCGTGGCTCTCCCAGTGGAAGTGCTCCCTCATGGTATGCAAGGTTTCCCCAAAAGAATAGTCCTCAGGAGGAGAAGCTGAAGGAATAGATTCTTCAGCATCAGAATCCTCATAGGGGGGAAGAGAATATTCCTGATCAGAAGAGGAATCAGAAGAAATAGAAACCTGATCTGAAGATTCATAGTCTGTCTCTTGCCTAGGCCTCTTATCAGGAGGGGGATGGGAACCCCTGATCAAGGTAATCAAGTCTTCGGCCATTTTGAGCATCTGTTTTTTGGGCATGGAGGCCTGTCCACATGGCTCTTGATTTTGTTTCTTTGTCTTTGAAGGAGCTTTAGTCTTTGCCTTTGTAGCTGAAGTCAGTTTAATGTATAAATGTTTAGGTCTGAATACACCTTCAGAAGCCGGTGCCTGCTCAGCGGCTCCAGACCCATCTGAAGGAATAGTGTCCGAGGCTCCAATACCTTGAGTTTTCAGTGGCATAGCCGACTCCACGTGGGAGTCTGTAGTGGCCTGCGACTCTAAAGTAGCAGGCATCAGGGACTGCGAAAGCACCTCACTGAGAACCGGTGAACTGGCGATTGGCTTAGGAGAAGCTTCGTTGTCGGTTTTGGGCCTCGGTTGTCTATCTTTTTCTTTGCGTTTTTTGTGAACTCCGGTAGTCGGATGGCTATCCGACGACATTTCTGGATAAATAAACCTGCGTCCAAAATAGTTTAATGCAAAGTCATACAGACGCTTAATAGTGCATTGGTTAAATCTAGCACAAAACAGACAACCTGAAACGTTATGGTCAGGGCCTAGGCAAGGAATACAGTAAGAATGAAAGTCCTTATGAGGTATTTGCTTTCCACAATTATTAACTTTTTCTGACATTGGTCTGGAGCAAGATAAAAGTTTCCCCAACAGGGTACTTAGCTTTAATGAAGACTTCGGATCTGAAATTCGAACACGAAAATCTCAGGAGTCGGCTGACCGGCACTTGCGAACTGCTTCTGCTTCGGGCACCGCGTGGCAAGAAAGACTGAAGAAAATGGCATCGGCTGCATCTTTTATACCCCTGGCGACCTGATGTCAGGGAAGGGGCGACAGCAACTGACGCAGGACCCAAGACTTTGGAATTCAGGCTGACTGAGGGCAACCTGCCAGCAGGATTACCCAAATGTAATTACTGCAACAGTGAAACACGAAGAACATCACATGACTAGTATCCTAAATTCAACACTTTTTCTGCTGCCTTACACACATATGCCAAGACTCAATATTAGTGACTGTTGGGTTTGTGCCCATATACACAGTGCACATGATGGAGGTATCCCATTAATTCCAAAAGCAGTGACTGATGCACAAATCCAGTCAGCAATTTTTGCACTATTTTTGTCACTAAACCTCCCAAATTTAAACACAAGTTTGCCTCTTTTATAGTAGCAACATTTCAACTTTCAATGATTGTTAAAGGAGGAACACTTTTTGCTGGAATCAGTATTTGCAATACCATTTGGAAGACCTATAATGTGGCTGCGGCGATGGGTATGGCATCACTGCACAAATACTATTACATCTGTGGAGACTGAGTATATCCTTGGTTACCAATATACTGGCTGGGTTGTTGCTATACAGAACACGTTATCCCAGCTATACCACATACAGACACTTTACATGATGGAGAGATCCATAATGCTCATTGTAGCAAAAATAAAAAAGGCATTCCAAATCCAGTTGGAAAAATATATGCTTCTTGGGTTTACCATCATGCTGTTCAAAAGACTACTTTTAAAGGACTGGCTCACATGGAGCTTGGTGATGGTTTTATTTCTGGAGCAGGAATTATACCCGCTTATGGGGCAATAAAGTGTATTTGGGAGTTGCACAAATTATTGAAGCTTTTAGAAATATTACGCAACGTTACTTTGAATGAATAAATTTGCTCACTCTTGAAATGTCTACCACGTACAGTGTGGTGCTCCAGAACAAAATGGCACTTGACTTCACCCTTGCTTCTAATGGGGGGGGGGGGGGTGCATGCACACTCATCAAAACAGAATGCTGCATTTTTATTCCTGACAACACTGGTACCATTTGTAGTCACCTAGAGATTATCCAGTAAATTGCTGAACTGTCTCATGCTAAAGAAGCTGAAAGTTTTCAGTGGGCATGTGCAACCAACCTCTTTTCTACTTGGGGAGAAGGTCTTTTGAAATTCTTCATGTTGACTGCCATCATAATATTATTGTTAGGACAAGTGCAAAGCTTTAGTTCTTAAATTTCTGGAATCCAGGAAAAGCATCAACTTACAAAGCATGCAAATGAATAAATCTGAATCACTGCAACTGGCCACATTAGTTAGCAGGGTTATAGTGAAGAAAATGCTGAAAATGAAGTGATACAAGTTTTTAGTAAAACTTACAAAAATGTGTTTGGGGGAATATATGAACAAAAACTACTCAAGCTTTCATTTACTTTCATCAAAACACAGACATGTTTTTATTTCCAGTAAGACTACATTTGTAAAATAGCTGCACAAGTATTGTGCTTGTCAGGGACAGAAGGAAACTGTATGTGAAGAACTTACGATAGCAAGTGAAAGGTTGTCTACCCATTTGAAAAACTGCTGCCATTGCGTCATTAAAAGCAAAAAATATACAACTTGATTGCTGCTTCATAACACCAGATGGGGGAATGTGAAGTGTAAAATACTAGAAAAATGCAAGTGTTTTATATTTTAAATACATTTTCATTTGAAGATGGATTCCTGATTGTTTTAGTCTGCATCTGATGATTTATTTCCTGCCAACATGGCAAGCATACAAAGTTTTTTTCTGGAAATCGGAAAGTACAGTTGTGTACACTTCACTGCTGTAGTAATCACATTTGGGTTATCTGCCTGCAGGTAGCCCTCAGCCGGCCTGAATACCAGAGTCTTCGGATTTCTGCATCGGATGCTGTCGCTTCTTCCTTGACATCAGGTCATCAGGGGTATAAAACATGCAGCCGACGCCATTACATCAGTTTTTCTTGCCCCAGATGTCAGGTGCCCCCACAACAGTAGCAATTATATGGTATGGTAAACCCCCAGCAAAAAGCAAATACACATGATATAATATATGCCAAACAAGAAGGAAAGGTAGAGCCAAGAGACGTCAGGGTGCTGGAGGGAGGGTAACCAGGACTGCAACAGTGAATACATTCGAACATCTACATTTATGGCAAGTGTACACAACTGTACTATGTTCTTCGTGTTTTACTGCTGCAGTCATCACATTTGGGTTGATTCCCAAAGCTAAGGAAGGGAGGGAGGAGGAATTTAAAGAGCATTAGGGCCAGCTATTAATCCCTGCAAGACTGCAGTGGCAAATCCAGCTCTGGATTTAGAAAAACTGGGCAAGTGGTAATGCTTGGTGAAGGTATGTACAGAGCGCCAGGTAGCAGCTTTTTTGATGTCCCTGGTAGGGACCTTTCTCAGAAATGCTGCAGAGGTAGATGTAGCCCTGGTGGAATGTGATCTTATCCCCTTGTGGGGTAGGTTTTCCATGGTGCTTGTAGCAGAAATTAATGCAATGGGCTATCCATTTGGAAATGGTTTGCTTTGAAATAGCCTTCCCCTCTGCCCCTGCAGCAAAGCTAACTAGCAGCTGTTCAGATTTTCTGACAAGCTTAGTCCTGTCCAAATAGAATCTAAGTAGTCTGTGCATGTCCAGAGAGTGCAGTATTCATTCCCCTTTGTTTTGCGGATTAGGGGAAAAAGTAGGCAAATGAATTAACTGATTTAGCGCCACAGAAGACACCACCTTGGGCATAAAGGAAGGATTAGTCCTGAGGGGAAACCCTGTCCGCATGAAAGATAATGAAGGGTTCCACTGTCATGAGGGCCTGTAATTCAGACACTCTTCTAGCTGAAGTAATGGCTAGAAGGAAGGCTGTTTTCCAAGAAAGGAATTTCAACTCTGCTGTAGCAGCTGGTTCAAAGGGTGGAAGAGTGAGCTTTTCCAATACAAAGTTAAGGTCCCAGGATGGAGAGGGAGCTCTCCTGGGGGCCTTAATTTTTTGGCCCCTCTAAGGAATTGCTTTAGCAAGGGGTGAGAGAAGAGGGTTGGCTCAGTATTATAATGTGCTGAAATAGCAGAGGCATGAATTTTAATTGACGAGAAGGATATACCCTTGTGGAGCATTTCTGTTAAGTACTGTAGAATATGAGGTAAGCTGGGCACCACTGTGCCCATCCCTTGAGCTAGGCTCCAGGAACAGTATCTTTTACACTAGTACTAGGCTTCCTTGCCTCCAGAATGACATCCAGTACCTGCTTACTGAGGGATGCTAGGGGAGAGCTCAAGGAATTAGCCAGGCTGCAAGGTTCAGGGTTTGAAGCTGAGGGTGCAGAATCTGGCCCACCTGCTGGGACAGCAGGGAAGGGGTCTGAGGCAGGTGCCATGGTTGTCGCAGTGTCATACTGCACAAGAGGGGGTACCAGTGCTGGCGTGGCCAGTCTGGTGCAATCAGTACTGTCCTTGGCTTGTCCTGTTTGATCTTTAGTAGAACCTTCGAGAGGAGAGGCAGAGAGGCAGAGGGGGAAAGGCATTCAAACTGAGAGGCTTTCCCAGGTGAAAGGACAGGGCATCCACTTTCCAAGCTTGGCTGTGGGGAGTTCTTATGCAGAATTTGTGCAATTGGTAGTTTTGAGGGGAGGCAAACAGGTCTACGTCTGGAGTCTCGCATTTGTTCCTCAAGAGGTTGAATATTTTGGGTTCTAGTTTCCATTTGTGTGCGTCCATGAGATTTCTGCTTAGGTCGTCTGCCAATGAATTTAGTTTGCCTGGCAGGAATTGAGCTTGCAGGTGTACTTGGTAGCTCAAGGTGTGTTCCACAGAGCCATGGTTAGTCTGCAGAGAGGGTACGAGTGGGTTCCCCCCTGCTTGTTTATGTACCACATAACTATGGTGTTGTCTGTCTTTACCAACAGTTGTCCTGCAAGAATACGGTCTTTGAAGGCTGTCAGAGCATTCTGTACAGCTAACATTTCTTTTTGATTGATATGCAGGTACATCTGTCTCGGGTTCCATCTGCCCTGAATGCACTGCCCTACCGTGCGAGCCCCCCATGCATAGTCTAATGCGTCTGTTGTTAGGGTTTGGACAGCAGGGGGTAGAGTGAAAGGGAGTCTCCTCTTGTGGTAGCAGGCCTCTGCCCACCAAAGGAACTCTGTCCTCATACAAGGAATGATAGAAATCATTGTTTCCAGGTCCTGAGAATGTTGATACCTTAGGCTTTTTAGATACCATTGGAGTTTCCTCATATGCAGTCTTGCATATAGTTTGAAGCAGGTTGTCAAATAAACTTGTTTCTCTGGAGTGAGGAATGCCATCTGGGAAGTTGTGTTAATGCTTGCTCCCAGGAAAACAATCTGTTGGCAGGGTACTAGGTGCGATTTCTTTTCATTGATGGTGTACCCCAGTGAGTTTAGAAGTTTCTTTACGAATGTCAGGTGTTGTAATAGCAAGTCCTGGCTTTCTGCCTGAATAAGACAATCGTCCAAGTATGGGTAAATCTGAATATTTCTCTGCCTGCAAAATTCAATGGCTGAAGCTAGACACTTTGTGAATATCCTGGGCACAGTAAATAAGCCAAACAGAAGTGCAGAGAACTGATAGTGCATGGAGCCTGCCTTGATGCGTAGGTATTTTCTTCAAAATTCCCTTATTGGGACGAGCAGGCAAGCTTCCTTTAAGTCCTAGGGTTGCCAGTCAGGCATCCTTGGCTAGCATGGGAGGAAGCTGTTGCAGAGTTTGCATTTTGAATTTTGGAACTACCAGAAAGGTGTTGAGAATAGAGAGGGCCAGGATAGGATGCCAGGAGTGGTCTTTTCTAGGTACCAGAAAAAGTCTTGAATAAAAACCTTGTCCCCTTTGTTCTGCTGGGACAGGCTGAATAGCCCTGATATTGAGAAGAGAGGGAACCTGCTGTTGGGTCACTGCCCACTGATTTGGGGGTAGGTCTGGCCAACCATTTGGGGCTGGTAGTCTGTGGAAGCGGAATCTGTATCCTTGGGAAACTATGTTCAAAACCCATTTGTCCTGGGTACAGAGTTCCCAGTTTTTTGCATGCAGGGCGAGCTTTCCTTCTAAGGGAGCAGGTAGTAGAGCAGGGCTTGGAAGGGTTAAGGTTAAGTCATTGTGCCATTTTTCTGTAGGGGAGGTGGCTTACTACTCCCTGCTTTGGAAGTGGGAGCCCTCCCACTGCTTAGGTCTGTGCGTAGCCTGAGACTGTATCCTAGGTGGTCTGCTGCTCCTGAGTCTGGACTAAGAAGGCCTGGAAGGGACTGGAAAGGACCAGTTCTTTGAAAGCCAATCCCTACTGAATCTGAAAGGCTGTACTTGTAGGAAATCTTTAACAGTTTGCAAAGATTTAGCCTTTTCCTCCATCCTTTTGAGGACTTCTGCTTTGTTGCCAAAAAGGCGGTCTTGGTTTAAGGGAGCATCCAGTAATTTAGCTTTTACATGATCTGGCAAGTTTTGTTCCTTAAGACAAGCATGCCTTCTAATTACAGACCCAGTGACAGCAGCCCTGCAAGATGCTTCTAAAGCACTGCAAAGTACGTTTACCAACTTGTTCTGCAGAATGCATTAAATCCTGCAATTCTTTGTGTTCAGTACAGTCAGGAATCAACATCATTTTCTGTTTAAGTAGCCCCATAACATGCTGCTTATAATTTAACATATGAAACTGGCAATTTAAAGCCCTAATGGCCAACGTAGCAGAAGTGTATACCTTCTTACCCAATCTGTCTAGGGCTCTAGAATCTCTACCAGAAGGGGTATGATTTTTGTCAGCAGTAGCCTTAATGCCTTTTGGTCCTTGGGAAATGGTCTCTGGATCCGGAGAAGGATTCTTGAAGAGGAACTTGAGAGTCAGGTACTCTGTAGTACCTGTCAGTTTTTCTGGGAGCTGAAGGTAAAGTGTCTGGGGTAAGGCTAGATTCCAAGTAAGCATAATCTACAATGTCCAGAACAGGAGGGATAGCTAAAGGTCTGTGTTGAGATAGTAGTAAGAATTACCTAAGTCTCTTTCTGGACTCAGATTAATCCTGGCTTTCCCAGCATAAATGCTCCCTAAGAGTGTGCAAGGTTTCACCGAAAGAAAAATCCTCTGGAGTGGAAGCAGAGGGAATGGAATCTTCTGCATCAGAATCCTCATAAGTAGATAACGGCAAATCATGGTAATCAGAAGGAGCAGAACAATCAGATTCCTGATCAGAAAGAAAATCAGTTCTAAGTCTCTTAGAGGGGGAAGGCTGGCTTCCCCTAATTAAGGTAATAAGGTCTTCAGCCAATCTAAGCATTTGTTTTTAGGCATATGGGCCTGAGCCTGTGGTTTGGTCGTCGGTTTTCTAGGCGTGGTGCGAGGTTTTGGCCTGGATGAAAACGATGGCGTTGGTTTAATATGAATGTCTGTAGGCCTGAATACACCCTCAGAAGCTGGTGTCTGCACAACGGCTTTGGATCCATCCAAGGTAGAGACATCCGCAGGTTCCATAGTCGAAGAAGCATCTCGT
Source organism: Protopterus annectens (assembly GCF_019279795.1). Taxonomy (NCBI): domain Eukaryota; kingdom Metazoa; phylum Chordata; order Ceratodontiformes; family Protopteridae; genus Protopterus; species Protopterus annectens. Next base: position 328,550,358 of record NC_056728.1, read on the forward strand.
GGCATACTGGACTCCGAATGGGTCTCAGTAGAGGCCTGTGAATCAGAAGTAGCGGGTATCAGGGGTTGCAAACGTGCCTCACTGAGTATCGGCAGACTGGCGACTAGCTTAAATGAAGTGCCGTCGGTGGACCTATGCGGTCAGTCTCTGTCTTTATCCTTACTTTTTTCAGAATATCAGCAGTCGGATGGCTTGAAAAAGCTATTTTGGAGTACACAGAATGAGTACGAAAGTAATTAGCTGCAAAAATAGCCTGACGACGAATAGTTCGGGCGTTGAGCAAGGCACAAAACCGATAACGAGGGATGTCGTGGTCTGGGCCTAAACAGGGGATGCAGTAAGAATGAAAATCTCTATGAGGTATTTGCTTTCCACAGGTAAGACAATTGTTAATTTTTACTGACATCGGTTAGAGCAAGAAAAAGGATCCCCTACTGGGTACTTAGCTTTTTTGAAGACTTCGGGTCTGAAACTTGAAAACAAAAATTTCAGGAGTCGGCCAACCGGCACTTGTGAACTGTTTCTGCTTCAGGCTCCGCACGGCAAGAAAGACTGGTGTAACGGCGTCGGCTGCATGTTTTATACCCCTGACAGCCTGATGTCAAGGAAGAAGCGACAGCATCCGACGCAGAAATCCAAAGACTCTGGTATTGAGGCCGGCTTGCAGGCAGATAACCCAAATGTGATGACTGCAACAGTGAAACACAAAGAACATCAGGGGGGACATCTGAGAAGACTGAGCATATCCTTAGTTATTAATAGACTGGCAAGTATTATGTCTGGCAAGGGGACTCTTACCCAGACTATTCCTGTGCCTAAATGGCTTGGTTCTCCCATACCTATACGCTAGGTGTTGAACATTTCTACAGGATGGGCTCAACCCTGTTACATAACAGCTGGCAAAGTTACAATAGAGGGAGATAAGGTTACTGGTCTACAAGCTATGCAGTGGCCCCAACAGAGTCACTAACCATAGGAAAAGATATATATATATATATATATATATATATATATATATATATATATACACACACACACACACACAACATACATACACATATATATATATATATATATATATATATATATATATATATATATATATATATATATATATATAAACATACATACATACATATATATTTTTTTCTTTTACCTGCAACCATATTTCATGGGAGGTACTAGAGTTAGGATCCATCAAGTCAGCGGAGAGAACACAAACTAGAATTAATAAATTGACAGTACTGGATAGGGTATCACAATGAGCCCAAACACACTGCACTTCGGAGGGAAATACGGAAAGCTTCCTCGGAAACAGTAAAAACAAACATTTGTCAAAGAGAGAAGACAAACAGTGATACAAACAGAAATTCACACAGGAATTACTGTAAACATTTACAAAAATAAAATATTAAAATTTTTAATAAACATAAAAATAGAAAGAGAATAGTAAACATAAAAATAAGATGAGAGGAATGGGGTCCCCAGATGGGGATAGTCATTGCAGTAATCCAGAAAAATCAACACTGGATCATATGAAAAGTCAGAAAACTTTCTTCTTTAGATGGAAGAAAAAGAATGAACTCTCATTTCCTGTGACAGTTGTAGGCTTCCCTCTCAGTATATGCTCAGCCAATCAGCTATCAGAGAGAGAGAGAGAGAGAGAGAGAGAGAGAGAGAGAGAGAGAGAGAGAGGGAGAGGAATCTGAGCATTTGAAAGCTGTCCAGAACTAGGGTTCACAGGTAACCCAAAATGCCACTAAGGCAGTGAGAATAATGAACATCTGTTAAACTTGAAGAGGAGCAGTAAAGTCACTAACTGTAACAAATTAAACTTGCAAAATCATTTATGAGAATACTTTCCGATAAATGCAGAGTACTTATAATTATACCTGTAGTTCCTGAGGTGAAGATGTACATGGCTACAGATTTAAGGTCTTTTACAGCATAGAACGAAGTTGGTATTGGATCATCAGAAGCAGCTTCTAAGTGATGACTTAGATAATTGACATTAGGAAGAGAACAACTTTTACCCATCACCCAAATGTTGATGTTATCTTCTTGTAAACTTGGAAAAATATCTTCAAGTGGTCCCAGCATATCTAGAATAATAATAAAAATATATATATATATAAGAAACTAGCAGGAATTACAGGTTACTGTTTTTAATTTTACTTGCATTGTATTTGCATTTTCTGATTTAAAGAGATGTAATCATCAAGATAATTCATCCAACATTTTTCACTCGGCATATGCTTGACTTTAGACATGTATTCTTAAACATTAATTTATGAAGACATTCTCAACATCCATATACATGTTTTTTTCCATCTTTTAGATTTTAAGTAATGATATCCTGTCTCCATACTAACAAGTAGACCACTGCATTTACTAAATGAGTGCCAAATCCATTAGAGCATTGTTTGTAGTGTTGGTATGTCTTCAGCTACGCATTCAATTTGTTTTCATGTCCCAAGCTTTATTACATTTTCAGCATTGTATCTGCACATATGGGTTTCATCAACCTTTATTCTTCACCCCTGTTCTAGCAAAGCGATTTCTACAAAACTCTCAGATAAAGGGGGAACAGGATACAAAACACTTCAAAGGTCTTGTTGTGCACACAAACTCCTGGTAAGATTATAATACATCAAAGGCCTGTGCAAGCCAAATCACAGTCGAACACTTTAAAAGATTATCTTAAGAACATTTCTAAATCTGCTGTGGAGTCACAGAAATGAAAGTCAAGTATGTTGCTGTAATGATGGATTTGGAAAAAACAAGTCCATCTTATGTAATTTGTGTGACTATAACTGCAGGCATTTCAACCACACAGTAAACTAGGCCCAAGCTGCTCACCCCTATCCCACAATGTGCCACAGTGTTGACCCTTACTCAGTCTGAAGTTAGACACTTGAAGTTAAACAACGAAGTCTTCTTCACCAAGAGTGAAAAAGTTGTAGGATACATTACCATGGCAAGACTTAAGTCGTGCAAATCTATTGTTATAGTAAGTGCATAACTTTCAAATCTGAAGAGAGGAAGTCCTACAGATTTCCAAGAATGGACAGAGTCCAAAATCAGCATTACTGGGTGCTTATCCTTATGGGAATATAACCTTCATAACAGCTCTGTACATGGTTATTAGATTCATCTTAGAATGCTTTCCAAATGCTTTCCAAAGGTACTGAGGATGTAGCCTTGGCACAAACATCAGTACTTTGTATTCCTAAAAAAAGTTACAAAGTAATCAGAGCTTTTGCCCATGGTGCTTTGAGGAATGCTTGTAAAATTTTAGGAATTAGTTCCTTGTATGAAAACAAAAAAATGACGTTGCTAGTCTTTTGTGATGGATTTAGATATATCACATAAAGGAAAGAGGTACATGGATGTGGTGATTAAGATTTGTTTCAGTGACTACCTCACGCATAAAATGAGGGGTTATTTCTATCCTTATGAAAGATGAGATATGGAGACTGAACAGACCCAGGTTATAACAAGAGATTACTTCTGGCTGAAGTGATCAACCACAGGAATAGGGTTTTCCAGATAAGAAACTTCATATCTGCAGAAGCAGCAGTAAACAAGAAAAGAATATATAAAAGTCTCTGGGAGGCACTGGACATCTTAGCTGAAGTTTCAGCAAGATAGCATATTTTAAAAAGGCTTTGCATATTTTTGAAGAGGGCAAGGAATTAGACTGAAATACTTCATAAAGGAAACAAGGTTAACAACTTTTTCTAAAGTTATCCTGTAAACCTAGACAACTAAATATTTGTAGAGTACCACTCGGGGGTCTGCAGCACTAGCTACTTCCCACTACGCCACCCCAACATTCTAGCAATATCTAGACTCCCAGGATAAAAAAGAAAAGTAAGAAAGATATTATTAAAAAGCAACCTACATTATACTTACACCCATTCACTTACTGTTTTACTATTTTGCCCAAACCTCTGCAGACAGATTGGCTCTGCACTCTTGCCCCCAATTTCCACCCGCCCCCACTCCTACTTCTCTTATTCTAACCCATCACCTGACCACACCTTGAACCAATCAGCTACCTCTGAGCATTACCTAATCCACACCACCTAACTAGTTGCTAAATTCCACAGTCACTACTACCAAGCCCCCTGCCAATAACAAACACATAGCAGCAGCTAGCCATGCCATCACAGCTACCTCAACCTATAAACCTAAAGTATTGTTGTTTTAAACTTCCCTGGTGCTGGACTTTCTTTTTGGGTTCTTATGGACCTCCTCTCACTTGCATGGTTTTGAGAGTAGGTGCAGGAAGCTCCCCACAACAATACTGTGCATTTTAATTTGGCGTATTAAGTTCACGCTTTGCATTTACTTTTATGTATATATTCAGTATTATTTGAAGACTGACTGTCTTTTGAAGCCAAGAATCAGCTAACAAATCATGGCTGATGGTAAACCCTGAAAAAGTTTCTAGTGACAAAGGCCCTAATAAAACACACAGAACAGGTAGCCTGTCAGTTAAACGAAAGCCAATTACCCAGACAACAGCACTTGGCTGAAAATATGCTTAGAGTGAAATATCAGTGTGGATGGGGTTTGCCCTTTCTCTTCATTGCAGGAA